>NC_052515.1:31003687-31051417 GCF_014356525.2 Nilaparvata lugens | reverse complement strand
ATTCAATAGTGAAATTATATTTTTGATTAACTCACACTTCTTTTTATTTATCTTGAAAAACATTCCTAATTCTTCAGTCTACCTTCTCGCCTGTAAAAGTGTAAATCCACCTAACGGTACACGATGGTTCGACCGAACAGAGGCACACCGAGGAATGAGGTCAATGCTCCGAAGCCAGGGCCAGCTATTTCTGGATCACTGTCTGAAGAGACTCCGAATTATTCGACAGCACATCGAAGAGTCTGTCCATTGTGCTGTATCAATGCAGTGAAGTACTTTATAAGTTAGAACAATAACAGACACTGAATTTGATAAAATATCTTACAAAATATTTGATGAACCATGTTACCAAATTCATAGAATCAGTGATCACGGAAATTATTGTTGAGTTTTTCTGTCAACAAATTATCCACGGTAGTTATCCTATGGTTCTAAGCTATAATTATCATTATATTCACTAGTATTTGTAGCCTCTATTACTTGAGATACAAAGGCGGAAGGTTTTTTCTGAAGTAGAAATCTAGCTAAGATATTCTAATCAGAGAGAGTGTTGATAATCTTTCATCACGAATATTATGACTGAACAATAAACAAGATTTTGATGGATGAGTTATATAAGTCTCACTATTTGACAAGGAAACATCAAACTAGTCATTATGTTCAATACTGGGACAATCATTATTGTATATTCACAAATATTAGCTCTAGATGACCAGATTCTCTCATAATCGCTTAACAAAATACTTTTTCCTCCACCTACTGCCTAAAGTACTTACTTCACTCCCTGAAACATAATACTAAAGTGTCACTTTTTCGCTCTCGGTAGTAAAAAACAGAAAAACTCCCTAGGGAGTAAAAGTGACTCCATTTAAATAACATGGGAAGCATCTCTATTTTAAAAACTTACATGGTAATAGGTAAGAAGGTCTAAGCTCAGATAAGAAAGCATAATAGAGGTGCCTGTCATTGAGTCAACTGAATTCAATACCACAACCAGAAATTTGATCAAAACATGAAATATATGTTTGTATGATAATTATTATATTCTTAATATTAGTAGACGATAAAAATTTATACAATGTTTAAAATATTTTATTCTATTCAAAAAAGCAGCCAACAAATATTTTTATCTGCAATTCAAATCTGAACCGCGTGATCTGGAGTCAGCCATTTTTGGTAGATGCCCAGCGGATTATAATTGTTACAACTATTGCCGATAGATAGCGCAATCGGCAGTGCCAATCAGATGACCTTATTTTAGGTTTTAGATTTAGGTTATGTTTTAGGAATCATTGTCACCAAACGTAAGTTATTAGAATGATTTTTTTTGCAGTTTCTAAAAAAATGTAGATGGAGGAAAAATGTTGTGTACATCACGATCCAAAAAACTTTTTCTCCCTCAGGAAATTGCTGCCGTCGGCTTCGCCACGGGCTTCAAACTTTTTCCCACAGGGAGAAAAAGTCGTACTTTTCACTCTAGATATACAAATAACTATTTTATTTTTACCAAATTCTACGATATCCATTAATTCTCCACTCATTTAACTCTCTAACTAATAATCGAATCATGAATACATAGTTCAGCAGATCGAGGGTATATTCAATCTATAGTGTGGTCCACGTTATAATGGCAGTATTTGATTAACATTGGTGTTGCTATCCTTGTCTATCATTCCTCAAAGCAGAAATCGCTATCCTTTTCTAGCTCTGTAACGTTGTCAGATTGGTTCTTAACAATGTAGAAATATAATTAGTACAAAATATTAACAATATGTAGGCAACATTGACAATGATATGACTGAGCATAATACAAAAATCTGGTGTGGCGCACTCACACAACTTTCCTTGCCGTTATCAAAATTGATCACCTGACGCTAGTGTTCCCGCGCATCTCAAGTCTACTATCAAAGATTTGAGCCAGTTGGTGACTATGCAATAACGCTGGAGACACACATGAGGTCTGCTATCTCTTCATAGTGAATGATTTAATAGAATCAACAATAATTTGCAATTGAATAATCACATTTTCTCGAATTAAAAGCTTATTTTCAATTTTAGGTTAAAATGTTACTGAACATTAATTGTAGAGATTTTCATGCTCAATCTACTCCACTTGATTTTTTTTGTTTCAATTGTATCTGAAGCCTGATAATTGGGAATCTATCTGCATTGATGGGGCGGAGCTCCTGAAATTTTTACAGATAATATGGGATTAGTGGCAGTTGATAGAGCTTATCGATGACTATTCTAGGTATGAATTTGATCAAAATCGTTGGAGCCGTTTCCGAAAAAAACACGAAAAACCCTTTTTTTGACTACATTTTCGCCATTTTAGCCGCCATCTTGAATTGCATTTGATCGAAATTGTTCGTGTCGGATCCTTATAGTGAAAGGACCTTAAGTTCCAAATTTCAAGTCATTCCGTTAATTGGGAGATGAGATATGTACACAGACGCACATACACTCATACACACACACACACATACAGACCAATACCCAAAAACCAGTTTTTTTGGACTCAGGGGACCTTGAAACGTAAAGAAATTTAGAAATTGGGGTACCTTAATTTTTTTCGGAAAGCAATACTTTCCTTACCTATGGTAATAGGGCAAGGAAAGTAAAAATACACGATTTCAACTTTACTTGAACTAATAATTATTATTAAACGAAAATCCGAATGAAATGCTGCAAATTTGAACTCATGTGATATTATGTGAGGTGTGTATTTGAGAAACGACCACGAATGAGCTTCCATTATAATGTACATAGATCTTAAGAATCTATAATTAATGTTTCCCAAACCTGAATCCTTGCCAAAACATTCTCAGGAATTAAGGACTTCTTACCAAGGATACGCTCCCGAAAGTCCTTCAAACAGGAATATTTAAGGATAGAAACTGAGAAGAAACTGATAATTATTTGTGGGAAATTAATTGCCTGTTAAGACGATAAGGAGTGGGCTTATAAGTTTATTTGGCAACCAAAGTATCATTGAGATATTAATTGTGTGGAGAAGCCCAAGATTTAATTACAAAGGAGTTTGTGAGACTCGATCAGTGGCTAATCGATTTTGGTCTTTAGCTATATGCTAATGAACCGGAATTAATTCAATTGTTCTACCGTGTAAGATTGAAAGAGTATCAAATTTGTAAGTTTGAAATTGAGGATGATTTGATGAATTAATACGTGAACGATAACCAATAGATAGTTACAATTGATTACACGAATACTCATAAATAGTTGTAATAAAATGCTATTTATCAATAGAATTCTATATTTATCATGATGATTATATTTATGAATATGATAAGTGGTCGAAACATAGTGGAGTTGTATGTTCCATTCATTTGAATATGTTCATTATATCAAAAATAATGTTTTATTCATTATGTTTCGGATGGACACGTTAAGCCGTCGGTCCCGGCTGTCTAAAAAGCAGTCGTTAGGTCATGTCAGAGGCCCTGAAATTGATCAGTTGCTACCTGAAAAATCTGACACCAGACCTTAGCCAGCCAGGTCACATGATATTATTATTATTATTATTATTATTATTATTATTATTATTATTTATATCTGATTATTTATGTTTAACGGATCTCGAAAACGGCTCTAACGATTTTCACAAAATTTGGAACATGGTAGGTTAATGATATATAAAGATTCGATTGCACTAGGTCTCATCCTTGGGAAAACTCGCTGAACGACGTTGAAAGAATAATTCATCCTTGGCTGAAACAGCTGTGGATAGTAAAAAAGTGAGTGAGCGAGTGAGTATGTGGAAAATCAAAATATCGCATCCCCGAATTAGTCAAAAACTCTCTCAAGCTTGAGCTACCTTCACAGCTCGACTACATTTTGAGTCTAAACCACGTCACACTCTGCGATTCCCATTGGCAGACGTTCGACCAATAGGAAGCCTCCGTGCAATAGGCACTGAGAATGGGCGTGTTCTTAACACTTCTGAAACTTCATTGCTCTAACGCTATTGGCTGTGAAGTGGTTGTATCTTCCCAGATGAAAGTTGCAATATTTCTTCATCTTCTCATCTTATTAATGGATTAATGAGTACCTACATGTTTAGGTTCGTACAGATATACGCGCCGCGAACATGAGCAATTCACTTTCAATCAGCTGACTATATCTGTATTTTTACAGAAACGGTAAGATACAGATATAAAAAGCTTGTCATCAGCTGATTAAAAGTGAATTGCTCATGTTCGCGGCGCGTATATCTGTACGCACCTTTACGGATACGAAATAAATGTTTGAACTACTTCATCACGTCTGAGTTATCGAGCTGTTTAACTTGACATTAACCTTATACATTCGAGAAATTTTGATATATTCATTCATTTATTTAGATAGAAATAAACTAATCAATAAAATGATTGGGAAATAAGGAACAAGAGGCATATCCCAAAATTGTTCCTCTCCCGAATTTTGATTACACTACTCCAAAATATGAGTTATGTTTCATCCATTTGTGAATTTGAGAATATATTTGATAAAAATTATGGAAATTCGTTATTCATTCATTAGAAAATATATTTTTCCTCACAAGTAGGATAGAATATTCATTATTCTAAACAAGAATTTACAGTTGATATTACATCAGATATACCCGTATCAGCTATCCTCTACAGAAGACAATGGCAAGGCAGAGAAATGACAACACTGTTCTCCTATCCTTCTCCGCTGCCACTATACCGTGGACTTCACTATATAGAACACACTCTAAATTGGACAGAAAAACGCGTCATAAACGTCACAGCATCTGTCATAAAGCGTCATAAACCTGGACGAGTCGATCAATCTCGACTGCATAGAGCCCAGCATGTAAACACGGCGTGGCTATTATTGGACATATGTCGGCTGTATGACAACATACGTACGTGTGACATGGATAAGTGACAGAGAGGCGCATATATGTGACACATACATTTCAGTGGAATATGACACACAGAAGCGAGAAACAGTTGTTAACGGGTATGAAAACGGGTGACTGTATTGATTCGAGGTGTGTTGGGGACTGAAGATGTTAATACAAACGCCTATGTTTGTATGACGCGTTTCTGTCCAATTTAGAGTGTGTTCTATGTACTAGCCGTCAGGCTCGCTTAGCTCGCCATATCCGTCCAGCCAGGGGGCTCCACCCCCTGGACACCCGACTGGATGGTCCAAGAATGAGATCAGCAGGCTCGCTTCGCTCGCCTGCATTTTTCATTTGAGCATTTTTATCATATGTTAGGACAATCCAGTCGGGGGACCAGACTAAACGTCTGGCTAAACGAATATGGCGAGCTAAGCGAGCCTGACGGCTAGTTTTATAATATTCCCAGGATTGAAATAGTAGCAGTGCCCAATCAATTTTTCCGCGATAAATGCATTTATATCTTCAACTTGGTGCCAACCTAACAAAGTCAACCTGACAAAATTATTAATTTAGTTGCCAGTTAACAGCTGTTTCGAAGTGGTACTCTATCTAGATTATAGTTCTATATTAACATATGATATGGAAATTTCAATTATAATCAAGAGATTGGGAGAAGAAGATATACATGCTAAAAGACGAACTTTAAATCCTTAAAAACAACCCTTAGAGTTGAAATATTGTCAAAAGATTTCTTGGTGCGCCTCTAAAGGGCCAACTGAACATACCTACCAAATTTGAACGTTTTTGGTCCGGTAGATTTTTAGTTATGCGAGTGAGTGAGTGAGTGAGTGAGTGAGTCAGTGAGTCAGTCAGTCAGTCAGTCAGTCAGTCAGTCAGTGCCATTTCGCTTGGTAGGTATGTTCAGTTGACCCTTTAGAGGCGCACTAAGAAATCTTTTGGCAATATTTTAACTCTAAGGGTTGTTTTTAAGGGTTTAAAGTTCGTCTTTTAGCATGTATATTCTTCTTCTCCCAAACTCTCTATTATAATTGAAATTTCCATATCATATGTTACTATAGAACTATAATCTAGATAGAGTACCTCTTCGAAACAGTTGTTGTTAACTGGCAACCAAATTAATAATTTTGTCAATTTGGCATTAAGTTGAGTTGACTTTGTTAGGTCGGCACCAAGTTGAAGATTTAAATGCATTTATCGCGGAAAAATTGATTGGGCACTGCTACTTCAATCCTGGGAATATTATATTATAGCCGTCAGGCTCGCTTCGCTCGCCATATCCGTTTAGTCTGGACCCCCGACTGGATTGTCCTAACATAATGATAAAAATGCTCAAATGAAAAATGCAGGCGAGCGAAGCGAGCCTGCTGATCTCATTCTTGTACGATCCAGTCGGAGGTCCAGGGGGCAGAGCCCCCTGGCTAGACGGATATGGCGAGCGAAGCGTGCCTGACGGCTAGTCAATTATATTCTATTGAGCAAGAAATTAACAACCAGTTGAACGAATAGTCAATATCAAATTAATAAACCTGTATCAGCTACCGTCTATAGAAGGCATTGACAAGACAGAGGATCGGCAACGTTGTTCTCCTATCTTTCTCCACTGCCATTAAAACGTGGACCTCTCTATAGGGATATCTCACGGAAATATTACAAAAATGATACTGAATCTTCAAAAAAAAGAGATCTTCTTAAACAAATTGACTATCCAATTTCAACTAATTATTTTCGACTTCCGCAGGAACAAACTTGTACCATTATCATTATTCTTTCATATCATAACTGAAGTTGAAAAGTAAGCAATAACTATTAACTTGTTCATAACTGAACTTAAAAAGTATGCAATTACTATAACAGTTATTTTTCAAGTACTGAGAACACATTAGCGATTACTATAACCGTTACTTCTCAAGAACTGAGAACGCATTAAAACAAAGTTTAATGGTCATTCAGTTTCGACTCCTGTGCAACTCGTAAACTCAGCAAAAATTACTTTCTCACTTTGAAAATAAGATTTTACGATTCCGTTAACCGGAAGTTCACGAGAAAAGATCATGGAAGCCATTGAAAAGCATCATTACAATGAAAATTAAGTTGTTCGCCTAATCTTGGGAAATTGCCATAACCGTCATCGTATCAATGAGTTTGTTTTTATTACTTTTTGACTTTGTTTCCATGTTTATCACTATCTTTGTTATACCCTTCCATTCACAAAGTTTCAGATGTAAGATTGTGAGAATGGTCCAATTGAATTTTGTATTAAATTAGATTTGTGGTGTGTATGACAATCAAATCCAGTTTTGTTTCTCCACTAGATGCTTTTGGTAAAACGTGGATTAGGGCCTAGGTTTTTTGTAATAATTACAAGCTTTGGAATATATGTTGTGTGTTGTGAGGAATCCATGATAATTATTTTGAGTTTTCAAGTCAATGTGGGCTTGAAATTCAGGAAAATCGGAAATGTAGGAGAAACAAAAATAGAGATCAGCTTCAAGTTATAATAATCAAATCAATGACAACCCATTTTTTTGTGTTTTTAAACTATACTATCCTATTACTTCTTAACGAGCAGCTTCTGTTTATAAGTTTAGATGTTTAGATGTTTATATGTTTGTATTTCACCGAATCTCGAAAACGGCTCTAACGACTCTCACGAAATTCAGAACATAGTAGGTTTATAATATAAAGATTCGATTGCACTAAGTCTCATCCCTGGGAAACTCGCTAAAGGATATTATTATTCATCCTTGGAAAAACAGCTGATTATAATAATTATTTCGTCGTCTGTTGGTGATGGAAGTGAGTGAGCGAGTTCATGTGTGTGGGACTGTGTCCAAATTATGAGTCAGCTGTTGATCTTTTGTAATCATTCAATCAGGTTGCAAAAAAGCCGGGCTATTTTCAATCCTGATTAATTCCAGTAGATCCATCTTTTTGAAATGGTCTTCTCTGATTTGGTTCACGTGAAGTTAATCAGGATTTTATTCAGAGAAAAGATTTTATTTATTTATTTATATTTTTCACAAAGAAGCACTGATTGGGAGAGAAAAACTAAGGATACTCCTTGTACTATTTCTTTCCCAAATTTAGATAACACTTTAAAAGTCCAAAATAGGGTTATTATTTCACTTAGCCTAACTAAAATTTAGCTTGATTGAAATTTAACCGGCTTTTGTGCAACTGGGTCTCTGTGAGGGGAATTTTTGCATTTCTCTGGGAATTTATATCAATTTACTGTGATTAGATGGAACATTTCTGTATGGATGTTATTATAATTTCTTCTTTCGTGATAAATTTTTCATGCTTTTGTACTCCAGAGAAAAGCTTGGTCCCCAATATTAATAAAGTAAAGAACAGTCTGGCTTATACATTCACAGGATAGGAGAATTATGTTTGACGCATCATCACGTCTCAACTACCCAACTGATTAACTTGAAATTTTGCATATCGATTCTCAATTAACCGAGGATGGTTATAGGCCTATTTTCAATTCTCCAAGATTTCATCACGTCAAGTTTTCAGTTTGTCAAGTTTTTGAATACACCCTTTCAGAGCACAAGTTACCTGCTAGTTTTTGATAAATTTTACACCCAGTAATTGGCGAACAATAGTTATTTGTATATCTAGAGTGAAAAGTACGACTTTTTCTCCCTGAGGGAAAAGTTTGAAGCCCGAGGCGAAGCCGAGGGCAACAATTTTCCTGAGGGAGAAAAAGTATTTTTCACTCGTGATGTACACAACATTTTTCCTCCATCTACATTTTTTTATAGAAACTGCAAATAAAATCATTTTAATAACTCACGTATTGGTGACAATGTTTCCTAACATAACCTAAAATCTAAAACTTTAAAACCGGCCGTCTGATTGGCACTGCCGATTGCGCTATCTATCGGAAAAAGTTGTAACAATTATATCAGCTGGGTGTTTACTGATCTGGGTGACTCCAGATCACGCGGTTCAGATTTGAATTGCAGATCAAAAATATTTGTTGGCTGGTATTTTGAATAGAATAAGATATTTTAAAAATTGTATAAATTTTTATCGTCTACTAATATTAAGAATATAATATCATACAAACATAATTATATTTCATCAGTTGATCAAATTTCTGGTTGTGGTATTGAATTCAGTTGACTCAATGACAGACACCTCTATTATGCTTTCTCATCTGAGCTTAAACCTTCTAACCTATTACAACGTAAGTTTCAAAATAGAGATGCTCCCCATGTTATTTAAATGGAGTCACTTTTACTCCCTAGGGAGTTTTTCTGTTAGTACCGAGAGCGAAAAAGTGACACTTTAGTATTATGTTTCAGGAAGTAAAGTACTACTACTACTACTTTAGACAGTAGGTGGAGGAAAAATGTATTTCATTGATTGATTGCAACTACATTGACTCAATGACACTCAAAAATACTTTCAGAGAACTTTCTTCTGTCAACTTGTTGACTTATACAAAAATTCCACAAAAAAATATTCTTCTCGGCTTATATCCGATGACAAGCCATTCATCTACAGTAATTTCCAAGTCAACGACTATTCACACACTTTTTGAAGACCACTTTGACGTGCGAAAAAATACTCGAAAATAATATTATAAAGAGAGCACAGTCATCTGTACAAACACGGTTTGTTAGCGTGATATTCACTTTAAACTGACAGAATTGATCGAATGGGAAGCACTAGTGCTATCATCGAAGAATACTGTCAGCATGGAAGTGAATGTCTTTCCAAATATATTATTTAGAACATCGTGTTTTCTTTGAAAGTATCGAAACAGAATTCTCAAAGTGATTGCTAGCACTTCCTTCTTCTTCCTCTTCTTCTTCATCTTCTTCTTCTTCTTCTTCTTCTTCTTCTTCTTCTTCTTCTTCTTCTTTTCTTCTTCTTCTTCTTCTTCTCTTCTTCTTCTTCTTCTTCCTTTCTTCTTCTTCTTCTTCTCTTCTCTTTTCTTCTTTTCTTCTTCTTCTTATCTTCTTCTTCTTTTCTTCTTCTTGCTTCTTCTTCTTCTCTTCTTCTTCTTCTTCTTCTTCTTCTTCTTCTTCTTCTTCTTATTCTTTTTTTCTTCTTCTTCTTCTTCTTTCTTCTTCTCTTCTTCTTCGTCGTCATCGTCGTCATCGTCGTCGTCTTCTTCCTCCTCCCCTACATCCTCCTCGGCCTCCTCCTACCTCCTCCTAATCCTCCTCTCCTCCACCACCCCTTTGCTCCTCCTCCTCCTCTCCTACTCCTCCTCCTCCTCTCCTCCTCCTCCTCCTTCCTTCTTTCTTCTACTTCTTCTTCTTTCTTCTTCTTCTTCTTCCTCTTCTTCTTCTTTTCTTCTTCTTCTTCTTCTTCTTCTTCTTCTTCTTCTTCTTCTTCTTCTTTTCTTCTTCTTCTTCTATTCTTCGTTTTCTCTTCTTTTTCGAGGTGTTCTTGAGGGTGGCTTCCACTTCGGAAATTATTACGAATGCCTCTAGGAGATTGAGATGGTGATAGGAAAATAATGATAAATATCCATAAAGGAGAGAGAAAGCGCGTGTGGGTGAGAGGCAAGAAAACGTATTGACGCAACCACTTGACAAAATATCGTAGAGTGTAGAAATCTTCTTCACTCCTATTTTGATGTCAAAACACAACACAAGAAGGTGGAGAAGTAGAAAAGGGAGGAGGTGGAGGAGGAGGAGATGGAGGTGGCGGAGAAGGAGGAGGAGAAGAAGAAGGAGGAGGAGGAGGAGGAAGAGGAGGAGAAGAGCTCGTTAGTAGAAAATGTTGTATAGACTTGAACATCGACAAGGGCTTGAGTTGTGTTGATATTCCATCATTTTTATCAAACGGGAAAATATTGAGGGTGCTCTAAACAAATATACTCGATGCCATTTCAAGTTGTCTAGTGGTTCTATATTCGTAAATAATAGGGGTGCATACAATATGTACTGAATTATATTATACTGGCTAGAACTTCTATTGATTTATTAATGCTTTAATTATTTATTCATAGATTTATTGATCTATGTGGGCTTCATTTATGCACATCTAAGTTTATACACGTATATTTAATAGCCTACAAAAACGCAATGTCTTGACTGAATTCACATAATATGAAACTAAAATCCTATCATATTAAGCGAGCGATTTCTGGTTTAATATATCTGGTTATTTATAAAACACTTATTAAAATGGGCTGCTTTTGAATTAATAAAACAAAATAAATCTTATAGCATCCTTTATTCTTTAAAAAACTTCAAAATAGTTGAACAACTAGTTTCTAAAATGAATTGATTTTAGAACCTGAAGATGGTGTAAACCGAAACTAGTTGTTCAACTATTTTTAAGTTTTTTAAAGAATAAAATGTGCTATAAGATTTATTTTGTTTATTGATCTGGTTATTTATGTTTAACGGATCTTGAAAACGGCTCTAACGATTTTCACGAAATTTGGAACATAGAAGGTTTATGAAAAGATTCGATTGCACTATGTCTCATCCTTGGGAAAACTCGCTGAACGACATTGGAAGAATAATAATTATTCATCCGTTGCTGAAACAGCTGTGGATGGTAAAAAAGTGAGTGACCGAGTATGTGAAAAATCAAAATATCGCATCCCCGAAATACATAAGATGACATATAGCCAGCTGTGAAATATGAACACGATCATTTTAGAGAATAGTGTTCTGTTTATCTATCTATATATAAAAGCGAAATGGCACTAACTCACTGACTGACTGACTGACTGACTGACTGACTGACTGACTCACTCACTCAAAGAACTAAAAATCTACCGGACCAAGAACGTTCAAATTTGGTAGGTATGTTCAGTTTGCCCTTTAGAGGCGCACTAAGACATCTTTTGGCAATATTTTAACTCTAAGGGTGGTTTTTAAGGGTCTAAAAATCGTCTTTTAGCATGTATATTCTTCTTATTCTCTTAATTATAATTGAAAAATGTCCATACCATATGTTATTATAGAACTATAATCTAGAGAAAGTACCTCTTCGAAACAGTTGTTAACTGGTAACTAAATTAATAATTTTGTCAGGTTGGCATTGAGTTTAGTTGATTTTGTTAGTTTTGCACCAAGTTGAAAATTTTAAATGCATTTATCGCGGAAAAATTGATTGGGCAATGCTACTCCAATCAGAGCTATTCCTGGGAATATCATATTACTAGCCGTCAGGCTCGCTTCGCACGCCATATCCGTTTAGCCAGACGTTTAGTTGGACCCCCGACTGGATCGTCCTAACATATGATAAAAATGTTCAAATGAAAAATGCAGGCAAGCGAAGCGATTCTTGGACGATCCAGTCTAGGGTCCAGGGGGCGGAGCCCCCTGGCTAGACGCATATGGCGAGCGAAGCGAGCCTGACGGCTAGTCAATAAATAAAAATAACGAGCGAAGCTCGGTGCCCCGATATTAATAATAATTGTTGAACAAACTGAACATGATAATATGAAAGAAGAAAATACAATTCAGGAATATCCAGGAATAAATCAATTCAGGGATATTATTAAGATAATAATAATTGTTTTGTATCTGCATAAATCGGCATTGGACGAAGCTTTGAACATATAAATGTCCATTCTTCGGAAAGGACACTAAGAATATCCTCCCCAGTAACTCTCTACCAGAGACTATACTATCTCACTACTGTAGGATATGAATTGAGGGGTTTGGGGCATGATCTAACATTTTTGGGAGGTATAATTCCTCCCAAAAATGGCAGCTCAGTCCAAAATTATTTTGGACTGAGAGCGGACGTTTACACATAAATCAGAACAGTCTGTCGATGGAATACAAGCGATGAATTTGATTCGAGTTAATTAGAGAGATGAAATCGTATGAATTATCACAAATTACAGGATGAATTCGAAAGGGTGGACAGTATTCTTCCCTGCATAATGAGTTGAATTGATTATGGTGTCGATTTATTGGGTTGGGGTGGAGAAATTTGATATTCATCGTTCCATGTATTCACACTTTCTCTACAAAAATATATTCATGAACACGTTCACTGATCGTAATATGTATTTACATTTTTTTACTATAATGCATTTTTCGCCACACTGCACAGAAAGCAGCTGTTTTCCAATCCCTACATAGATCTGAAAGACATTGTTTGCAGACGACTCTCGTCTGACGTCAGAACAGGTTTCTTTTCGGCCTAGGCCGGGAAGAGTACCCTTTCCAGCCGCTAACATGGAACTAAGAAAGGTGATCAAAAAACAGCTGATCAAAAAACTTTTCATTATTTGTGTTCATTAGTCAATAATTAAAAAATTTATGATAATATCATCTTATTGTCATTTGAAAAATAAAAAAGTATAAACTCAACCTCCCACATAATTGAACATCATCTTTCAGGTTATTCAGACAAATCAGAATAAAAAATAAAAATACTTGGACAATTTCCTGATATTAAGATAACCTCAGATTTGCTAGAGCTATCACCTTCCACTTCTGCTTTCGGAAGTGCTTAGTAAACAACTATTCTCATATATATATTTTTTATTTTTGTGTGTGGCGAAAAATATCGTTCGCACCGCGGGCAAAAATGTTTTTCCGGCCTTCAATGTTTTCTAGTCCTCGGCCTACGGCCTCGGACTTGAAGACCGATTTCTTCGCTTCGCGAGGGGCTAATTGAAAACTTCACCCACTGAAATCTTGAAGAATTTGAAATAAGTCTATAACCATCTTCGGTTAATTAAAAATCAATGAGCAAAATTTCAAATTAATCAGTTGAGTAGTTCAGATTTGATGATGTCAGTTGATTATAGTTCTACACCGTTGAGAAACGATCTGGCAACGTTGCGGAGATATAAAAGGATGACGCTATCTGATTTGTCGAATGATAGACAAGGATGGCAACACCAATGTTAATCAAATACTGCCATTATAGCATCATAGAGAAACTATAGCGTAAGCAGATATCCCATGGTATAGGGCATTTATGTCGCAACTTTTACTGTTATCCCAAACCGATAGTCCACGTAGTTCTTTCCCATGCAGCTGTGTGACGCTGGTAGTCTCTCAAATTTGTGCCGTTCATACACTCTCACCCCAACAAAACAGTAAAAATTGTCAATAATCGACAGTAATCGGCTTGAGATAACAGTAAAAGTTGCGACATAAACGCCCTATACCATGGGATATCTACTTACGCTATTGTTTCTCTATGATGTTATAATGGCAGTATTTGACTAACATTGGTGTTGCTATCCTTGTCTATCATTCAACAAAGTAGAGAGCGTCATCCTTTCCTATCTCCACAACGTTGCCAGATCGTTTCTCAACGGTGTAGAGAGTTTAATCAACTAAAATCATCACGTCTGAACTACTCAACTGATTAACTTGAAATTTTGTTTATTGATTCTAGTAAATGTTGCGACATAAATTTCCCTATACCATGGGATATCTACTTACGCTATTTGTTTCTCTATGATAACAAGGATCTCACTATAGAAGCTGAGACTTCTAGAAGAGAGATAGAATTATTCAGCACACACAGTTGGCTAATGAGTCGTAGTAGGATGTTGACTGAGTGTTGTTTTTGTGGCAAGCAAGAACTCTTCTCAAATTTGCATAATTTAAATGACTGGGCTTCACTTTCTCCTACTGAACAGACTAAGCAAGGATTAACAAAGGATAGCAGTAATTATAATGCACAGAAAAAACTAACAACAGAAAAAGAAGAAGAGGATGAAGTAGAAGAAGAAGAAAGAGAAGGATGAGTGAATAAGTATTGTGACGACCTCAACCTGATTCTCAACAGTCTTGTAATTGTTTGTTTCTTTCCTTCTTCTTCTTCTTCTTCTTCTTCTTCTTTCTTCTTCTTCTTCTTCTTCTTCATCAACATCTTCTTCTTCTTCTCCTTTTTCTTCCTCGTCTTCTCTTTCTTTGTCTTGTTCTTTTCATCTCTGTTGATTTGTCGTCTCTCAAGTCTGTCTCAAGATTTGCAATTATTGTTCTTCATTCAGATTTATCTACTAAATGCTGACAGGAAATTTGGTAATTAGCCACTGGTTATCCTTCTAGCTTTATCCTCAATCATTGGTTTTCCTTCAATTCAGAGTCTGACTATTTCAAAGTCGTGATTTAACGCGATTTGCTACTGTGGATCCGGGTGTACTGATTCTAGATAATTTCCAGGATAATATACTGCTAATTTATGGGAGATTCAATTCTTAATTGATTCATACAATAAGTACATCATCAAGATGATAACGTTACCTATTTCTCTTCCAAATTGAGATGAGGTTACACATAGTCCGAAATAGGTCCTGAGGTGCGTACAAACATGAGCAATTCACTTTTGATCAGCTGATTATATCCGTATTTCTACAGGAACGGTAAGATACAGATATAAAAAGCTTGGCATCAGCTGATTAAAAGTGAATTGCTCATGTTCGCGGCGCGTAAATCTGTACGCACCTTTGTAGTTGTTCACTTATTTGGTTCACTATATGATTCAATTATTGTAAAAGATGTTATGAACGATTCAATCATGAATAATATTATTAATTTTCGCATGAAGAAGTCTCAAAATAGTGATAAAAATATCAAAATTCATGATGCTACTTCAAAAATAAAAAAAAAATCACGTCTCTTTAAAATCATTATCATCCTCATTTCGCTAACTTCTTTGAGTAATTTTCAAAAGTATGCAATTCAAAAAGTTCACTTTCATTAGGAATATTACTTGGAGAACTTCTTCCAATTCAACAAGTATTACTTCCTCCAACTTATCCCATGAAAGTTTACAATTATTTCTTTGAAGTTTCTTATTTCTTATTTATTCTTGAAGAATCATTGAATATTTCAAATAAAACTTGAGTACTTACTGAGAAATCCTTACATTCAGACCTCAGACCCTTAAGCTCATATAGTGAGGTCCACGTTATATTGACAGTAAAAGTAAATTCGTATAGCTTTTGTTGGTGGGGAGTCCCTTGCGGGAAGGTCCCACCGCCTGAATATATAATTTAAGCCCTCTAGGGCCTTACCACTGTCATACTTCAGCTGGGACCGACAATTGAACGTGTCCATCCGATAACATTGGAGTGATCTGGTTAAAAAGCTTTTGGTATTGAGAGGGTTTGAACCCGGGATCTCTATGCTGCTACGCAAGCACTCTATCAACTAGACCACGGATCACCCATATTGACAGTGAAGAAAGATAGCTGAACAACCTTCACGATCCTCTGTCTTGTCAATGCCTTCTACAGACGGTAGCTGATACAGGTTTATCGATGAAATATTAACTGTTCATTCTCGTTTTAAATAATCAATGATCCTATTATATTAAGCGAGCAATTTCTGTATTTATATATCTGGTTATTTATGTTTAACGGATCTTGAAAACGGCTGTAACGATTTTCACGAAATTTGGAATATAGTAGGTTTATGATATAAAGATTCGATTGCACTAGGTCTTATCCTTGAGAAAACTCGCTGAACGACATTAAAAGGATAAATCATCCTTGGCTGGAACAGCTGTGGGTAGGAAAAAAGTGAGTATGTGAAAAATAAAAATATTGCATCCCCGAAATTCATAAGATATGAAATATATAAAGCCAGCTGTAAAATATGAACTCGATCATTTTAGAGAATTGTGTTCTGTTTATCAATAAATAAAAATAACGAGAGAAGCTCGGTGCCCCGATATTATATTATTAAGCATATAATAATATTTTCAATAACACAATGAATTTTTATAAAGAAGATTGAATATTTTGTTAATTGGTTCTACACTGTTAAAAGACGATCTGGAGACAGAGCAAAGCGGAAAAGAGATAACGCTATCGGCTTTGTTGAATGATTAACATGAATAGCAATACCTAAAAATGGAATAGTAAGGGCTAAAAGCCTGTTCTTTCGTTTCCAATCATTTTATGATTAAGTTATTTTGTCATTGTTGTTGGATAGATAAATAAATAAATACCATTGCTAATCAAACACTGCCATTATAACGTGGACCACGCTATACATTTCCGATTTTCCTAATGTTCAAGACCACATTGATCTCAAAACTCAAATTAATTATCATGGATTTCACACCACGAAAAACATATTTTCGATAGCTTGTAGAATAATAAAATTACAAGAGCCTCAATCCACATTTCACCACAAGCATCTAGTGAAGAAACAAAATTTGATTTGTTTGTCATCTACACCGCAAATCAAAAATGGTCTAACCAGACCATTCTTATTTGTAACAATAACAACGAGATCAAATCACTTCTCAATAATATAAATGATGATGAAAACATGCAAAATATAATTCACACCACGAATGAAACAATATCGTTCATTAATTTTCCTCTAGAATTTGATAAAAACACTCGACAACCCACACTTCAAATCAAGCAATATCGGTTACATTCACTGCTCAAATTAATTCGAAAACAATCGAGACCACATCAATAATGATCATTATCGGGGAATTTCTCTATCAATTTATAAAAACAAAATAATGACATCCAACAATTCATCTCTCCTATATTGAAATTATCTCTTATAGTCAGCATTCCTTATGAATGATATATGAATGCTTCCCATTTGAACAATCCTGACTAATGAAAATGAATCACACTCCAAATGATATGATATGAAAGTTCTCACTTGTAACCACAAATTGTTTGCTGGTCATATAACATGCGGTTTGCTCATTACATCAATGTAATATGGCGATGACTGTTTCCGCATCGATGTATGGTGTTCTTCTGCCTCTTCTTCTTCTTCTTCTTCTTCTTTTCCTTTTCCTTCTTCTCCTCTTTCTCCTTCTTCTCCTTTTTTTCTTCTCATTCTTCTCCTTCTTCTCTATCTTCTCCTTCTTCTACTTCTACTTGTTCTCCATCTTCTACTTGTTATGGATGTTCCTTCTTTTCCTGTCCCATCATCTTCTTCGACATCATCATCTTCTTCTTATTCTTCTTCTTCTTCTTCCTCTCCTGTCTTTTACTTCTTCTTTTTTTTCTTCTTCTTCTTCTTCTTCATCTCCTTCTTCTTCTTCCACTCCGTCTCCTTCTTCTCCTCCCTCTCCTTTATCTCCACCCTCTCCTTCTTCTACTTATTCTCTTTCTTCTCCTTGTTATGGATGTTTCTTCTTTTCCTGTCTCATCATCTTAATCTTCTTCTTCTTCTTCATCATCATCATCATCATCTTCTTCTTCTTCTTCTTCTTCTTTCTTCTTCTTCTTCTTCTTCTTCTTCTTCTTCTCCTTCCTTTAATTAATGATTTGATCTTACTTACTTATATAATCATTCTACTTTATTTATTTTCTTTTTTTTCTCTTAAATCTTCATACTAATTAAAACTTCTACAATATTTTCATTTTTAAATAAATCAGTTGAATTAATAAAATTTACGTTTTGGTAGAGAGTTAGTGGGGAGGATATTTTTAATATTCTTTCCGAAGAATGGACATTGATATGTCCAAAGCTCCGCCAATTGATGTAGATGCATAACAATATTATCTATTTTATCTATAGTTATTACAATTTTTTTTTTTTTCATATTTATACAGCTCAATAATTGTTTTCTTAATTAATATTTTGTAATTCATCCATGATTTTGCTGTATTGTAAGATATTGTATATGAGTGTATAAGCCTGTATATATTGTAATCTACATAAATAAAGTACTCAATCAATCCTCTCTTTTCTTTCAATTCTTCTTGTTCTACTTGTGATAGAAGCTATCTGGTAGAAGCATAATGGTGGAAGCTATCGTCCATAGAAGGCATTGGCAAGGTAGAGATTCGGCAACAACATTCTCCTAACTCTCTACACTGCCATTATAACGTGGACCTCACTATAGTTCATAATAACTATTATTCTTCCAAATTCTGGAAAAATGATAATATCCTCTGCTAAATTTGTAAATTCTATTTGAATAGATTCTCTCATATTTTTTATTCAGGTGTTTTTCACTTTCCTTGTCCTATTACCATAGGTAAGGAAAGTACTATTGCTTTCCAAAAAAATGTAAGGTACCCTAATTTCATGTTTTCTATACGTTTCAAGGTGCCCTGAGTCCAAAAACATGACTTTTGGGTGTTGGTCTGTGTGTCTGTGTGTGTGTGAACACGATAACTCCATTCCTAATCAACCGATTGACTTGAAATTTTAAACTCAATGTTCTTATACCATGGGGATCCGACAATAAGAAATTCAATGAAATTCAATTCAAAATTGCGGGAAAAATGGCGGATGATGGCTAAAAACCATGTTTTTCACGGTTTTCTCGAAAACGGCTCGAACGATTTCCTTCAAATTCATACCGTGGATAGCTATTTATAAGCCCTATCAACTGACATGAGTCTTATTTCTGGGAAAATTGCAGGAGCTCCGTAATATTCTTGAGAAGAATGGCAGATAATCACTAAAAAAACATGTTTTTCACAGTTTTCTCAAAAATGACTTGACCTATTTATTTCAAAATCATACCCTGTATAGTTATATATCAGATCTATTAGCTAGCATGAGTCTCCACCCTGAGAAACTAACAGGGGGTCCACCCCATCCTTGAGAAATCTACTTTGTAACCTCCTTCTCTTGCTTGAGGTAGGTGGGTAGAGCAGTTTATTCAAAAGAACACACACGACGATATTTCATTTGTAGAACAGTTGTTTTGAAAACTTATGAAAAATCATCAAATTTCATAATTCAAACAAAGGAAAACGTACGCTGAAAACAATAACAATAGTATAAAGGTAGTTTTAATAAAATTATTCAGCCGCCAATCGGCATAATGCCATTCCCTTAGATTATCCTCGTTTAAGAATGAGGCTTATAGATCAATGAGCAAGGAAAGTTGTGTGAGTGTACCACACCAGATTTTTTCTGTCCAAAACAAGAACTAAGTCCTACCTCTCAGCTTCCTTATTATGCTCTCTCAAACTACAGTATTTTCACAATATTCTAGACTTCACAGAACTAGAAATACCAAGTCAATAACTTCACTCACCCGTCAATAAAAGTCTCACATTTAGATTCCACAACTTATGAAACAGCTTCCAGTCACCAGATCACAAATACCTCCTCAAAAATACACTTTCCCAATACATATTTAGAATAAATTTGTTAATACACTCGTCACCCTGACTATCAAATACTATGAGGTAAGATGTTTATCATATAATACACAAATACTTCTCCATAAATACACTTTCCCAATACATTATTCACAATAAATTCGTTAATACACTCGTCAACTGGAATATAAAACTGTGAGGTAAGCTGTTTATCTACTTATTTTATATTGTCAATACTTCTGTCACATTTGATAACAAGAAGGTATGGTATTCATTTGAATCTATACATATATGGATATATATATATATATATATTTATATATATATATATATATATATATATATATATTATATATATATATATTTATATATATATATGATTTTCTTCATATATTTCAAGTGATAAGGTATATACTGAAACCTGAAAGTTATTTATTTATAATTTATAGAGATATCCACTCCAATCTTTAGTGTCAGTATTACCAAAATGAGCCGCATAGGTGTTGTTATATCCAAGGAATGACAGTTTTCTGTTTCCTTTTATTAAGCAAGAAATTATATTTTCCAATAATTTCATAATTAATTTTCATAACTAAGATTAAATATCTTGTTAATTAATTATTGATTCTACGTTGTTAAAAAGACGATCTGGCAACAGAAGAAAGCGAGAAAGAGATAGCTCTATCCGCTGTGTTGAAAGATAGACAAGGGCAGCAATACCATTGCTAATCGAACACTGCCAGTTCT
This sequence comes from Nilaparvata lugens, assembly GCF_014356525.2. NCBI lineage: Eukaryota > Metazoa > Arthropoda > Insecta > Hemiptera > Delphacidae > Nilaparvata > Nilaparvata lugens. The sequence goes on along the minus strand of NC_052515.1, from coordinate 31,030,769 downwards.
CTGACAGTTAAAAGTGAATATAGCCGAGGTTCAGTTACATTATGAACCATAAATCAATACTGCCTCCTTAATCTGAAATCCTGTCTAGAATAATCTGACAGACATAACATCATTTTATGTCAACTATCTCATAATAAAATTGGAGGATCAAGCTGTAGGAATGAAGGATTTGAGAATTTTATAAGTGGAGGAGAAAAATTGTGGAATAAATTTGTGGGATATCGGGTTACAACAGTAGAGACTTTCCTCACTTTCACAGACATTTTGTTTATGAAATTTTTACAGTTAATGTAAAATTTCAAAAGCTGACAGGTCTTTGCCTCTGAGCGAATATTATATGTAACACGATATCTGTTTTGCGGCTTTGAGTCTTTAAAGTCTTAGTTTTATTTTCCAGCTTTGCATGTATCCTACTTTCCATAAATTGTTGTTATTCTTCCAAGTTATTGAACTTCCTATATTTACTTCAGTCTTCTTTCTGTTTTGGCATTTTTCTGCATACAATTCTTCATTCATTTACACAATAGGTACATCATCAAAATGATAGGGAGAAAGGAAATAAGGTAACCTTGTGCTATTCCTCTCCCAAATTTGGTAGAGAGTTAGTGGGGAGGATATTTTTAATATTCTTTCCGAAGAATGGACATTGATATGTCCAAAGCTCCGCCAATTTATGTAGATGCATAACAATATAATTATCTATAGTTATTAAATTACAAATTACTTTCTCATATCATATACAGTTCAATAATTATTTTCTCAGTCTATATTATGTAAATTCATCTATAATTTTGCTCTATTGTAAGCTATTGTATATAAGTGTATAAGCCAGTATATATTGTAATCTACATGAATAAAGTACTCAATCAATCAAAATTTAGATGACGCTACACATAGTCCGAAATAGGTTAAGTCTTGTAGTTGTTCACTTCACACAATTTTCAGTCTTTGAATATTTTCACAAAGTAGATTTACAAATTTAGATGCTTCAAAACCAAACATAGAAGACATTTGAAGACATAGAAACTTTATATTTCTGCATTTTCCTGCATACATTTCTATTCTTCTTTTATGTTATTAATTTAGCTTCTTTCATTCACTCTTATTTCCTATCAATTTTTGAATATTATCATAGAGAAAAGATATCATAAGGAGATCCCATGGTATAGGTCATTAATGTTCCAAATTTCAAACCGATATTTTGTTAACTCAAGTTAACTCAAGACAAATGTCAACAACACGATATTATACCTTGTGCAAATACATCTATTTATACATCTATCATAGATCTATAGTCAACATCAATGCATTCAGTTACATATCTATGCTATATATCTTTAATATGATAAAGGAATGAATTGGCTTATACACGTACGGAATAGGAAATTCACGAATGACACATCATTACGTCTCAACTACTCAACTGATTAACTTGAAGTTTTGCATATAGATACATTCCTCATCCACCAAGGATGATTATAGGCCTATTTTGAATTCTTCAAGATTTCAGTAGACCAAGTTTTCATTTAAACCCCGGCGGAACACTGGTTACCTACCTGCTAATATTCAATAATCAATGATATCACAAAAAACATCCAAAATTATCTAACAACAGCAATTTTTACAACATCATTTCCACACAATAACTGATTACGAAACATAATTTCATCATAATTCCTACAATATAACATCAATAAAATTACGGGGTTAACAGCTCATCAAATTTATAGCTTCTGATAGGTGTTAATGATCCTAATATCGGATTTTTATCATTTTTTTACAACTTCTCAACACATTAACCCAAAAATTCTGGGTGGTCATGATTCTCCACAGTAGCTATAATAAAATTCACTTTAATCTGTCAGTAATCCTTATGTATAACATCAATGCTCCCCGTTCAAATAATGCTGACAGTATGTCTACAGGATATTACAGATGTCAACAAATTGTGAATTTGTGAAAAAATGTCGAATTTCAACGAATTTTAGAACTGTAAACGTTGGGTCAAAGTCGTAAAAAATGCAGTAAAATATGTGTCATCATGACTGTGTTTGAAAACTAATAAAATAAACAGTTGCCATTTGATTTTTATGACTGGTGAGGATGCAACGGAAGTCGGCTTGTGTGTCATTTTGCAACTGTTAAGTTACATTTTGTATCTTTTAATTTGATACGGAATGTCATATTAAGATATAATTCACAATTCTATGGGATGTTCATTTCATACAATGTGGAACTGTATCATTTTGTAACAGTTGATAATTTTAAAGGTGGAAATCATTGTTAAACTAGTAGTTGATTGATTGATTGATTGAGTACTTTATTTATGTAGATTACAATATATACTGTCTTATACACTTATATACAATAGCTTACAATACAGCAAAATTATAGATGAATTAATATGATATAGACTAAGAAAATAATTATTGAACTGTATATGATATGAAAAAACAATTTGTAATATAATAACTATAGATAATAATTATATTGTTATGCATCTACAATAATTGGTGGAGCTTTGGACATATCAATGTCCATTCTTCGGAAAGAATATTAAAAATATCCTCCCCACTAACTCTCTACCCCAGTAGTTCTGTGAACAGTAGACCTCGTGCTCAGTAAGTTACATTGACCTGTTGTTATGTTTTCTCAAAAATTATTGAATAATTTATCAATTTAAAATGTCTAGAAAAAATCCTAAATATACATAGAGCGTTCTGTTCTATCGTACCGTGACGTGTCGTCCCAGAATGTGAGTGTGAGCGCTGTTATCAGGTCTGGCTGCAACTATCTACAACGTTGATGGAAAGATACATTTTCAAGATGTTCGATGTTTTTGAACGGGTAGTATTAGCCTATAGTCCACTAGACAGCTGATTCATGATGAATAATTCTATAGTTTGATTTTTACTTCAATATTAGCGTATGAAGGAGGCTCCTTTTTCCTTTTATATTATCATTGAAATGCAAAATTTCAAAAAACCTTGTATATACGTCGACGCGCAATGTAAAAAGGATCATACCTGTCAAATTTCATGAAAATCTATTACCGCGTTTCGCCGTGAATGCGCAACATTTAGACATTCAAACATTTAAACATTAAGAGAAATGCCTAACCGTCGACTTAAATCTTAGACCTCACTTCGCTCGGTCAATCATAGGTAAATCTCATATTTTTCAATGATTTTCTGCTTCGTTGGGAAGGAAAATGTTATCATTGTGATTCTAATGGAATATTTTACACATTGGTAGTATAGTATGGAAATGCAACAATAATTATTGTTTTTCCTCATTCACCAAATAGGATAATTATTATGAATAATTTATTATTTGAGATAGTATTATCTCATAGTCCATTTGGTACTCATGGTTTACTAATATGGTAAATTTTTGCTCATTTACCAAATAGAATATTATTCTTCTGGTATATTGTTTTATTATGAATAATTTCTTTTTGATTATATTATCTCATAGTCCATTTGGTACTCATGGTTTACGGATATGATAAATTTTGCAATGAAATAACTCACCGTGACAATAGCTGCTCTCCTTCTAAGCACCTCTTGTTCGAATTATTCTCGTCTTAGTCCTGAAACAAAAAGAAATCAACAATTAATTATTAATTATCAGAATATCTTACAAACCAGTGTAATTTTATCATACAGCAACATTGAGCAAAATGGAAAATAGTTATTTGTGCAACTAGTGCGCAAAGTGACAGTTTGCTGCACCGAAAGAAACGTTTACGCCCTAGCCGTAGGCGAGGGCGGAATGGTTTCTTGAGTGCAGCAGAGGAACTTTGCGCACGTATTTCACATTAAGTTTTTCCTACAGTTACCATTGAATATGAAAAGTGGGTAATTATGTGTAAAATTGCCTGAAATGCATCAAATGTTTTTCTGTGTAATTTTATTATTGATAAAAACCTTAATCCTAAAATCCTAAAGTCCTCGTTGTCCTTGGTTATAATATATAATGAATAATAATTAGCGCGTTGTGCTTGGTTGCACCTCTGCTCACTATAGCAGCCACAGCAGTCACTGTTACCAACTTCATTTTGATTTTGCTGCACTGTTGCTCCATATAACCTACTAAGTATTTTGCGTTGCCATGTTGCAAATCTGGAGTGCAGAAAAATGTTTCCCGCACTAGAGCGGAAAAGTGATTCTTTGCGTTCTGTAATCAGTGCAGCAATGGCCACTTTTCAACGTAACTGTAGGAAAAAATATTACAAAACAATATAAACTATAAAAAACGTGCTGATCATAATTGGATAAACTCAGAACTCATCTAACATAATGCAATTTATTTACTGTAACCTTTCCGTTATAAATAATAGAATCTTCCAGTCATATCGAAAAAGTGGAAACGTGAACTGGAGCATTAGAAAAATAAATCAAATTGAACTTTGCTCTCAAAATCTATGATTTATCTCTTTTTTCTAAACTGATTCTTTCTATTCCAGTTTTTGTAACAAACCAGTGCTTCACCTCTCATTTTTATCTCTCTATTCTCCTCTTTGTTTTACCTCTCGTTTTTTCTTCAGATTCCCATCTCCACCACGTTATATATTATTTTCACTTACTCTTGTCCTCTTCTGAGATCACATCTGTCTGTGTCTCTCTAGTCCCAGCACCTCCTCACACACACTCTCTCTCTACCTCTTTTCTCCTCTCAATCTATTCTCTCCTGTATCACCTTCTCTCAATATTATTTTAACTTACTCTCCCCTTCTAGAATCACATTCTCTCTTTTCTCTCTCCCTGTCTCTCTGTCACTCTCGCTCTCTCTAGCACTCTCTCTCTCTCTCTCCCTACAATTCTTCTCTTAACTCAAAAATGTCCTCTACTGTATCACCATCTCTATCTCCCACATAACAGTTTTCATCACCATTCTCTTCCTATTCCCATATTTCTCTCTCCAATTCTCTTCTTCTGCCAATTTACTATCTCCTGTATCTTTCCCTTTTTCTCTCTCTATCTCACACATACCAGTCTCCATCACATTCTCTTTCTATTCCTAATTTTCTCTCTCTCTCTCCAACTCTCCTTTTCTCCAAATCTGTTATCTCCTGTATCTGTTTTCTCTCTCACACACACCAGGCTCCATATTCTCTTTCTATTTCTATCATTCTCTCTCTCTCTCCAATTCCTCTTCTCCACCCAATCTATTATCTCCTTTATCATTCTCTCTCACACACACACACCAGGCTCCATATTCTCTTCTATTCCTATCTTTTTCTCTCTTCAATTCTCTTCTTCTCCCAATCTATTATCTCCTGTATCTTTTTTACACTCTCTCTTTCACACCAGTCTTCATCATATTCTCTTTCTATTCATATATCTCTCTCTTCAATTCTCTTTTTCTCCAAATATGGTATTTCATGTATCTTTTTCTCTCTCTCACACACCATTCTTCATCACTTTTTTTCTCTATTCCTAGCTTTCTCTCCCACCAATTATCCTTTTCTCTCAATCTATTCTCTCCTGTATCACCTTCTCTTCCATAGAACTATTTTCCACTACTTTTTCTACCTATTCCTATTTCTTCCACTCTCTTCATTTCTCATCTTCTTCCAATTTATTCTCTCCTGTATCACCTCTTCTCTCTCCACCAGCTTTCAGTTTGATTCTACCTATCTCTCACACTCTCTATCGCTTTCTTCTCTTGAAGCACGTGTAGTTTTGTTCCTTAATTGGGACTCTTTGGAAATAGAGCTTCAGCTCCTCCAATAATAGAATCAGTCCATTTCTCAATAAATCATTTCCTTTGATATCATCATTCTGAAACCTCCGATACCAATATAGAAGTTCACCTTGGTAAATGAGGATGAAGAATGGATTTAAACTGGGAAATATAAATGGTAATCAATAAATGTGGAATATTTCTATGGTTTTGAAGCATCTAAGTTTGAAAATCTTCTTTTTGAGAATAATTGAGGACTGAAAATTTTGTGAAGTGAACAGCTACAAGTCTTGAACTATTTCGGACTATGTGTAACCTTATCTAAATTTGGGAGAGGAATAGCACAAGGTTAACTTTTTTTTCTCTCCCTATCATTTTGATGATGCAATTATTGTATGTATGATTCAATAAAGTTTGGTTTTACAGAAACAAAATATAGTCTGGGGAAATAACAATAATATAATGGAAATAATAATCTGGAGAAATGATGAAAGAATATAATATCATCCATGGTATTTATAGAAATATAATGGAACTCATTTACGTCATTATACTGGAGAATAGTATCAATGACCAAGCGAAGTGAGGTCTAAAGGTGCGTACAGACTTTCGCTCTGCTCCGCAACCGAACGTCACTCGAGCAGAGCGATTGATGATCGACCGGGGAGCAACAGTGGTTCGACCGGGGAACGCGAGAAGATCTAACATCTTAACATCTTCCGTAACGTTCATGATGGGTGCGTGGGTGGAGCGACTGTGGTTCGATGGAGGAACGAGGGCGGTACGAGGGCGGTACGAGGGAGGAGCGTGCTCGGTGCGGGTTGGAAGCACGTATATCTGTACGCAGCTTTAGATTCAAGTCGATGGTTTGGCATTCCTCTTAATGTCTATATGTTTTTATTTTGCGCATCTACGGCAAAACGCGGTAATAGATTTTCATGAAATTGAACAGGTATGTTCCTTTTCAAATTGCGCTTCGACGTATATACAAGGTTTTTGGAAATTTCGCATTTCAAGGATAATATGCAAGGGAAAAGGAGCCTCCTTCATACGCCAATATTAGATTAAAAATCAGACTATAGAATCATTCATCATAAATCAGCTGACAAGTGATTACACAGATGTGTGGAGAAGCCAGTCTATTGCTGTATTTCAAAAACCTCGAACATCTTGAAAATGTATCTTTCCTTCAACGTTAGTTGTAGACAGTTGACTATAATATTACCCGTTCATAAACATCGAACTTCTTGAAAACGTATCTTTCCATCAACGTTAGTTGTAGACAGTTGACTATAATACTACCCGTTCAAAAACATTGAACATCTTGAAAATGTATCTTTCCAGTTACAGTTGCAGCCAGACCTGATAACAGCGCTCACACTCACATTCCGGGACGACACGACACGGTACGATAGGACAAAAAGCTCTATGTTTATTTAGGATTTTTTCTAGACATTTTAAATTGATAAATTTTTTATTAATTTTTAAGAAAACATAACATCAGGTCAATGTAACTTATTGAGCGCGAGGTCTACTGTTCACAGAACTACTAGTTATAAACGGTAATTGTTGATAAGGAAAATTCATTAATTTGGAATCAAAATTGATCGAGGTAAGGAGTTACCAAACGTTAAGTCTTGTTCGAATTAGATGATATTAATCAATGAACTACAATCAATTGTAACGATGATTTTTTTTCAAAATACGAATGAAAATATAAATAGAGGAACAATCTCCAATGCTCAATGAACTGAATCATTAATAATTCTCACATAAAAAACAATTCACTTCAAATTCAATTTCACGATTCCACCTCGACGGTTAACCAATCATCGTTACTACTTTCAGATCCGTTACAAACTAATAACCGTTACGAGATGCATCAGTTCGTTACTATCTGACATACTAATCTTATAGCTTCAAATCCATCCAATAACAATTAAACATCATCCTTTCTTCAGTTATTTTTGAGAGTCTGCAACGAATGAATTGAGCATAATAACAATTAGAATTCTTTCTCGTACAAAACGTTTGTTATATAAGAGCCATGAATGATGGTTATAACCTCAATAATATTTGCATTCTTATACTTTGAGTGTGTGTGCTTTGAGAAGAGGAATTCTTCACAGCCCCTCCCACAATTTCCCAATTTTGGGTAGAAGGAGAAAAATAAGAAGGAGAAGATGATGATGATGATGATGATAATGATGATAATGATGATGAAGAAGAAGAAGAAGAAAAAGTAGAAGTGGAAGAAGAAGAAGAAGAAGAAGAAGAAGAAGAAGAAGAAGAAGAAGAAGAAGAAGAGAAGAAGAAGAAAAAGACGAAGAAGAAGAAGACGAAGAAAAAGAAGAAGAGAAGAAGAAGAAGAAGAAGAAGAAGAAGATGATGATGATGATGAAGATGATAGATATGATGATGATGCGATGATGATTGATGAGGATGATGATGAGGATGATATGATGAGTGATGATGATGAGATGATGATGATGATGATGAGTGATGAATGATGATGAAGATGATGATGAGGAGAAGAAGAAGAAAAAGTAGAGTGGAAGAAGAAGAAGAAGAAGAAGAAGAAGGAGAAGAAGGAGAAGGAAAGGAGAAGAAGAAAAGGAGAAGAAGAAGAGAAGAAGACGAGGAGAGAGAACTAGAAAAAGGAGAAGAGGGAAGAATCGAGAAGAAGAAGGAGATGGTGACGAGGGAATTTGAGACAAGCCACCGATAAATCGAAAAAGTCACTTGACCATGATGAAGAAGAGGAAGGGATGGGGAATAGGAGAAGAGGAAGAAGGAGAAGAAGAAAAGAAAGAGGAGAAGATGAGGAGGAAGACGAAGTTGCAAAACTTTTGCTAAAGACTTGTGACTTTGTCGAATTGCAAAGTGAAACGTACTAGTGGTCTCCCGTCAGTGCAATTTCCGTTCTCCTACAACTTCAGAAGAAGAAGTATGGGAAGAAGACAGTAAGATAAAAGAGAAAAAGAGGAGAATCATGTGGAAAATTAAGTAGTCTTGATTGAAAGTCAATTTCATTGAAAATAGCTATATTTTTCCCATCCTCCAATCTATGTATCTCTGAAGTGTTATTTTATTGGCTTTGTTTTACAAACATGATTCTATAATAAATTATTTGGAGCATGCAATCCTGAATGTATCTCTTCTAATATAAGGTATTATAGTGTAATCCACGTTATAATGGCAGTGGAAAAAGATACGGGAAAAACGATGCCAATCCTCTGTCTTGTCAATGCCTTCTATAGACGGTAGCTGATACAGGTTTATTGATGTAATATTAACTGTTCATCCTCGTTTGAAATAATCAATTATATTAATTTCATTAAGCAAGAAATTATATTTTCCAATTATCTCATAATGAATCTTCATAATCAAAATGAAGTATTCTGTTCTCTAATTAATATTTCTGCATTGTTAAAAGACGATCTGGCAACAGAGCAAAGCAAGAAAGAGGATAGCGCTATTCGCTTTGTTGAATGATAGACAAGGATAGCAATACCATTGCTGATCAAACACTGCCATTATAACGTGGACCTCACATAGTCTCCCTATATTTCTCCTGTTATATATTTTTCAACCATTTGTCTCAATATAAAATTCAATTTTGAAGTTGAGAAATAAGAGCACAAATTTCAATGAATGTCTTGAAATCTAAATAAGTCTTGATGAATTACCAGGGTAATGCATTAGGCGAGGAAGTTTTCTCAATGATTATTATACAGAGTGCTTCAGAAGTAGTGTCGAGAATTTTAGGGTATTGTACCTGGATGCTAGGAGACTACAAATGTCATATTTGAAGTGTCCAAAACTCAGCGGTTATCCTTATAGCTGCCATTTTGTTTTTTTCACTTAAAAATTTTTATCTCAAGAACGAAATGTTGTATTGATCTGAAATTTGGCATGAATATTTATGCTATAAAGACTCAACTATAAAAAATAAAAAAAAATTTTTTCGTTGAAATTTTTCAAAATGGCGGCCATTTTAAATTTTTGATGGCGAATATCTCGAAAACCGTCCATTTTACAGAAAATTTACAAGAGACAAAAAAGTTAGCAAATTTTTTCACGATTCCAATGATACCTAATTTATTAAGATTGGTCGAAGAATAACAGAGAATTAATTTTTTTCGTACTGCATGCATGACCACTTTTCACCATTTAAAGATCAATATTATTTTTTAATTCCAGATGTATTTAAGATGAAGCTTTGAAACTCGGTATGGCTCCATATGGGCAAACAGATGATTTTACAATGGTTTTCAGATGATAATGTTTGTCTTGTAAAAGTATTGTTGTTTCATTAAAAGTAAAGAACCAGATGTAGTGCTTCCTATTTCTTAGTCTCACGTTTCCTAGGTCTTATTTCTATCTTAAATTTCCAGTTTCAATATTTTCTTACGTTGCTTCTACACAAATATTTAATTATTGTAATGGAATTTAGTTCGCTGGAGTACACCGATATTCACTTCATGTATGGAGCAGCTCTTGGCAATGCGACCGAAGCAAGAAGAATGTATGCAGCTGCATTTCCAAACCGCCGTCTCCCTTCCGACAAGGTGTTCACAAGAACTCACAATCGGCTGAGAGAAGTTGGTTCATTTGAACGGAACAGGGTATTTGCTGGTAGGCCTCGAGCAGTTCGAAATGTTGCTTTTGAAGAGGAAGTATTGCAGAAATTCGATTTCAATCCTAGAACGAGTACGAGAGCAGTTGCAAAGCAAATCAATTCAAGTGCTTCTTCTGTGTGGCGTGTACTAAACAAGGAATGACTTCACCCCTTCCGCTTTCAAAAAGTTCACTCATTGGTTGAACGCGACTATGAGCCAAGAGTAAACTGTGCCCGTTGGTTTCTTCAGCAAGACATTATCCAACCAAATTTTCTAGAAAATGTGTTATTTACCGATGAGTCCAGCTTTACAAGAGAAGGAATCTTCAACTCTCGCAACAGTCACGTCTGGGCCTTAGACAATCCTCATGAGGTCAAAGTGCGTGGTTATCAGCATAGATTTTCGCTGAATGTTTGGACGGGTATCTTAGGTAATCGCGTGATTGGACCATACATTCTTCCTAATCGTCTGAATTCTCCCACGTACATTACTTTTTTAAGAGACATACTACCAGAACTTTTGGAAGATGTGCCTCTTGCAAACAGATATAATATTTGGTTTCAACATGATGGTGCCTCTGCTCATTTCGGAAATGTTGTTACGGACTTTCTGAACATGACCGTATCGTCAGCGGTGGATTGGGCGGGGTGGACCAGTACCGTGGCCCGCACGTTCACCTGACCTCAACCTTTAGATTTTTTTTCTGGGGCCATATGAAAGACCTTGTTTACAGCACGCCAGTAGAAAACGAAGAAGACCTTGTGGCAAGAGTGGTTGCTGCAGCAGGTGCCATTCAAGATGATGGAAAATGCTTTTATAGCAGTTCGACGGTCCATGATTGAAAGGTGCAGACTGTGTAATCAAGTTGAAGGACGGCATTTTGAGCAATTGCTGCATTAGTATCAGTGAACCGATTTGAGTGAAATTAATATTTTTCAATGTAAAATAAAATTTGGAGGAAAGTTATTCTTGTATATTTCTGTAATAAGAACGGTTTTCATGAAATTATAAAAAAAATTGATATTGATCTTTAAATGGTGAAAAGTGGTCATGCATGCAGTACGAAAAAAATTAATTTCTCTGTTATTCTTCGACCAATCTTAATAAATTAGGTATCATTGGAATCGTGAAAAAATTTGCTAACTTTTTTGTCTCTTGTAAATTTTCTGTAAAATGGACGGTTTTCGAGATATTCGCCATCAAAAATTTAAAATGGCCGCCATTTTGAAAAATTTCAACGAAAAATTTTTTTTTTATTTTTTATAGTTGAGTCTTTATAGCATAAATATTCATGCCAAATTTCAGATCAATACAACATTTCGTTCTTGAGATAAAAATGTTTAAGTGAAAAAAACAAAATGGCAGCTATAAGGATAACCGCTGAGTTTTGGACACTTCAAATATGACATTTGTAGTCTCCTAGCATCCAGGTACAATACCCTAAAATTCTCGACACTACTTCTGAAACACCCTGTATATTGCTCGCTTTTACTCTCTATAGATGGAAGTTCGATGTGCGCTACCAAACAAAAATTATTCGTAAGCCCGGGAATCGAACCCACAGTATTTTCTCAGACACAAAAGACATATCAATTGCACTTTCCTTAACTACTTCTTCTTCTTATCCTTCTTCTCCTTCTTATCCTTCTTCTTCTCCTTTCTTTCTACTTCTTCTTCTTCTTCTTCTTCTTCTTCTTCTTCTTCTTCTTCTTTTTTTTTTTCTTCTTTTCTTCTTCTTCTTCTTCTTCTTCTTCTTTCTGTTTCCCCTCTTCATCTCAATCTTCAATCTTTCATCAGACCCATCACTTTCTTCAATGTCTCTTCTACAGCTTCACCTTCTCTCTTTTATCTTCTTTTCACATCTTCTCTTTCAATAGTTTTCCTGATCACATTCCACTTCTCATATCGCTTATCACTGGACCATTATTTTCTCCTATTTCGCCTTCCTTCTTCTTCTTCTCTTCATCTTTGTCCTTCTCCTGTCCATCGCCTTCTTAAATTCTTCTACTTCTCTCTCCTTTCTTTTTCCTTAGCTCCTTCCACTTTCTAGTCTCATGTCTCCTTGCTTTCTCAAGTTAAACTTGTATATTTTTTTACTTTTTCTCATCATTTCCTTCTATCCTTCTTATTCCTCATATTATCATCATCATCATCATCATCATCATCATCATCACCTAATTATTTTTCATCGTTCTGTCATTTCCCTCTTCAAGCTCTTTATCAGTATCTCATATTTGTTAAAGAGCATCTAGGAAGAATATTGTAAGTTTTCTTCTTGGAAGATATTTATCTCGGGCCACTCCCGTGTTTCGGATGGACACGTCAAGCCGTCGGTCCCGGCTGCCTAAAAAGCAGTCGTTAGGTCATGTCAGAGGCCCTGAAATTGATCAGTTGCGACCTGAAAACTCTGACACCAGACCTGAGCCAGCCAGGTCACTCGATATTATTATTATTCTTGAAAGATGAAGCATGTACATGTACAGAACTCCACAAATTTATGTAGATACAAGAAAAATATAATATTTTGTTCTAAATTGTATTATTCCTCATAACATGTTCAGTCAAATAATTATTATTTTCGATATTTATATTATGTGAATTCATCTGAAACTCAGCTGTATTGAATGCTATATTCTATATGTGTTTATAAGCCAGTTTATATTGAGCCTCAACTCGATAAAAACCTTACTCAACCTTTTAAACAAAGCACAGTTTCGCTAAAAACATCCAATGTAAGAGCAGAGAGGCGAGCACTGATAAGACATCATCATAGCCATAAATCCAAAATCCCAATCCATGACTTTACACTGAATCGTGACTGACGATTATTTCGTGAACAATGCAATAGCATGGGGGCTTTCACACAGACTGGCAACTCTCGTGAGATTCCTCGCTTATAACTGGAATTATTTCGAAGTGGGATTCATTTTAAACTATCAGCTTTGGTTGAATGAGAAACTGTGATCTTAGAAGAATTCAAATAATAATCTAAGTGAATAAATCATATATGATTGATTGATTGAGTACTTTATTTATGTAGATTACAATATACTGGCTTATACACTTATATACAATGGCTTACAATACAGCAAAATTATAGATGAATTTACATAATATAGACTAAGAAAATAATTATTGAACTGTATATGATATGAGAAAGTAATTTGTAATATAATAAACTATAGATAATTATATTGTTATGCATCTACATAAATTGGCGGAGCTTTGGACATATCAATGTCCATTCTTCGGAAAGAATATTAAAAATATCCTCCCCACTAACTCTCTACCAAAATCTTATATATGCTGATATATACCGATATAAAATTATTGTCAATTCTATGAACGTTCTATCATCTATGCTATGATAGAGGAAAGAACTGGCTTATACACGTACGGTATAGGGAAATTATGTTTGACGCATCATCACGTCTCAACTACTCAACTGATTAACTTGAAACTTTGCATAAATAGATTCCTAATTAACCGAGGATGGTTATAGGCCAATTTCCAACTCTTCAATATTTCATTACGTCAAGTTTTTAGTGTGTCATGTTATAAAAACCCCTTACGGAGCACGGGTTACCTGCTACGGGTTACAATAAATACATTCATATACTATACGATAAGGGCATAATCTTTCAATGACCACAGAGGCAAAGTATAGGTATATACTTTGAATAGATCACCTGTCGTCTACGTAAGATATGTCAGTTGTCAGTAGAGAAGTCACGTTCGTTACACTTTTCAACACATATTTCGTCTTCTTCTTGCTCCACCCTCCTTCTTCTCACTGAATTCTGTGTGGGACTCAAACTTTGAAGTTCGGAAAGTTTTCAAAGTTGAAAACCGATATAGTTGAGAATTGAACCGGAGACCGGAGAAAGTTATTAGAGCTCCGAAACCGCATTAATCATCGCAAACCAATGAAGACAGAAATCGACGAAGGAGACAAAGAAAAAAGAGGAGAAGAAGAGACTGGTCTCCTCCACCTCATTTCTATTCCTTATTCATCTTTTTCTCATTCCCCTTCTCACTTCTTAACAACTACATCCTTATTGACCGAGCGCTTATTGATAATTTATAGAAGGAAAAAGGAGCCTCCTTCATACGCCAATATTAGAGTAAAAATCAGACTATAGAATTATTCATCATAAATCAGCTGACAAGTGATTACACAAGCCAGTCTATTGCTGTATTTCCATAAGGTCTATAGTTTCAATCAGGTACTTGTGGATGCGAATACTGCGTGAGGTCTACTGTTCACAGAACTACCAGTTAATACAGTGATAAAATCTTCAAAATTAATTCATCCACAATATTCATTAATATCCAAATTATTCATTAATAATCTATTAATATTCATCATCGATATTCATCCACAATTTGTTCTGAATGAATTGAGGCAGTTTAGTATAATCTTCATTAGTCTTCCTCGAATTACCTACACCGAAATACTATTATCATCAAAGACTTGTTGCAACATGAAGTGCATTTACACATTGCATACAAATTGTCAAGTGCATGTTTTACAAACCCTCATGTATGGATATAACGTTTTGGCCATCCTCCTTTCTCTACTACTTCTTCTTCTTCTTCTTCTTCTTCTTCTTCTTCTTCTCCCGACTTCTTCTTCTTCGCCTTCTTCTTCTTCCTCTTTCTACCTTTTTTTCTTCTTTTTTATTCTTCTACTACTTCAATAAATGTTTGACTCACGAGTCGGCTACTACACACAAATGAAGCAAACGATCCTAAAATCAAAATCAATCAACAGTCTCGTCACGACTCTTTATGTACACCACTCCCATTGAATGTTTTCTCTCTCTCCATCACTTCTCTCTCTCATATCTACACCACATTCATCTCTCTCATTCACTCTCTTCCACTCTTCTCTCTCTCATAACCACACCAAATTGATCTCTCCCTCTTTCTCTTTCTCTATCCATCTATCTCTCTCTCATATCTACACCACATTGCTCTCTCACACTCTCTGTCTACTTACTTTCTCACCTTCCCTCTCACTCACTCATCCACCATCATTAAAGTACGGTACCCTGTGGCGAGGATCAAAATCAAATCGGACTACTGAACTATTTCCAAAGCATTGCATTATTTCGTAATCAATTCAATCCTCCACTGACAATCATAATGGTCACTTTCAATCACTCTGATTGCATCAAGCTTCATGAGCCCAATATTGCTTTCAGAGACGTATTGTAGCGGTATTGATCTGTGAAACCTTTCAATCTATCCAATCTAAATTATGAAATTGTATCATTTAATCATTGGGAAAAAATAATTGCTTGAGAGATTGTCAGCTTGGTGTAAGGGTAAGCATTCCTGACTAGTTGAATGAAAAAGACTAAGAAATTGTCAAAGAATTATGTTTTAAAAAAAAAGGAAAAGAAAAGATTCCTGACTAGCAATTGGGAGGTACCGGGTTCGATTCCCCGTCTGGCAACTAATTTTTGGATAGTAGTTCTCATCGAATTTCCATCTAGCTGTTAACCCTGTTGTCATTGTCTGCAGTAGCAGAAGTCTTCGATTTATTTAGGATTTTCGTTAAAAAATAATAACTATAAAAAATATTCTGTTGACGGTTAGAAAAATTATTGATTAATTTCAACAATAATGAATAGTCAAAATTACCTCAAATATACTAGTATATTCATTGTAGATGAATTCGTCATTGATTGATTCATACAATAAGTACATGATCAAAAATTATAGTGAGAGAGAAATAAGGTAACCTTGTGCTATTCCTCTCCCAAATTCAGATAAGGTTACACATAGTCCGAAATAGGTTGAGTCTTGTAGTTGTTCACTTCACACAATTTTCAGTTCTTAATTATTTTCACAAAGTAGATTTTTGAATTTAGATGTTTCAAAACCAATCATAGAAGGAATTTTCCACATTCTCAATAGAAATAAAATCACTGAAATAAGAAATACTCACATATTAAAGAAATAATTTTACAGGACAAAAAACAAACTAGATATTCTGATCTAATTGAATAGACGAAAAATTGGAAAAGAATAAGACCTTGATCTTTTTAATGTTTTTCCAAAATGGAGGTAAATTTCAGTATTGACATCTTTATTTTGTATAACATCTATATTATACAGTGCCTTTCCTCATGTTAAGTATTTGTACACAATGTGATAAATGTATAGATAAATTTTATTTTTTTTATCTATTCATTTCATTTTATTATTATAATTTTCACAAGAAGCACTGAATGGGAGAGAAAAACTAAGGATACTCCTTGTACTATTTCTCTCCCAAATTTAGATAAAATTTAATATTCCGAAAGAGGTTATGATTCCACTTTTCTGGAATTTAGTTCTTTTTTCACTCAAAAACAACTAAAACTAAGAATTTTGAAGGTTGAGAAACTGGATAGGAACAAAAATATTACACTCAAATCACTGATAATTGAAACATTTTAGTGAATTAATAAATTTATTAATCGTCTTATTTTTGCAATTACGGAGAAATATCATAGCTTCTCCTACCATACATGGAAATTACACTGGTATCAGGTTACTCTCTATAGAAGGAAGTGACAAGACAAAGAATCGACAACACTGTTCTCATATCTTCTTCCACTGTCATTACAACGTGAACCTCACTATAGCACTATAGTGCCGTCCACGTTATAATGGCAGTGGATAAAGATAAAAGAATAGCGATGCCGATTCTCTGCATTAATTTATTATATTTCTACACTGTCAAAAACATACTTGGCATCGTTGTGGACCTGGAAAAGGATAGTAGCACCGGCTTTGTCGAATGATAGACAAGGATAGCAAAACCAAAGTTGATCAAATACTGTCATTATAACGTGGACTTTACTATAGTGAGACGATCGTAATTCGCCATCAGGAAGAAATATCAATTAACGACTGACCCCCCAAAAAAATCAAACAAAGTCTAGAGCTACTCTACCAAAAAAGGAGTAACATCTCACGGTAGCTCACATTTATACAGGGTTTCAACCTTTTCCCGACTATATTTACACTGATGACGTCACAAAGTGCAGAAATTCCAATTAATCCAGTACTGGAGATATTCCAGACTTCAATCGAATTTCGCCTCGTGGCTGGAATTTTCCAGATCTCCAGGTTCTGTGGGTACTGTACTCTTAAATACATAAAAGTTATATTTGGAGAGCTTATCCCAAAGTACTATATATGTGATTAGTGCTATAGCCTATACTCCTATATGTAATATATATATATATATATATATATATATATATATATATATAATATATATATAATACTATATGAACCGACTAGGTCACAGAAGAGAGCTATGACAAGTGGCACTAATGCAAACAAGGGAAGTGGATGGTTAAGGGTTGAATCGAATTTTGAAAAAAACGAGAATCCAGAAAAGGGGTGACTGAAATTGGGAATTGAAAGGGAGGAATTGGAATTAAAAACAGCGAATATTGAAACAAGAGGTTCTATGTGAAAGAGATGAGAAGACATGTGACTCGGATGAAGCAACTGGGAGAAGGAGAGAGAGAATGTAGGGTGAGTTGTAAAACCGCGAGGAAATCTACGTAGGAGAGGAGAAAAGAAATGTGACTCATTTATAGCAACTAGGGGTAAGGAGAGGGAGAAAAAGGAATAATATTGTAGGCCTACTCAAAAAATAATTGAGACTGGGGAATCTACGTGAAGCAATAAAGCAGCTGGAAATAAAGAAAGGCAGGGCTAGTCGATAGTTGTAAAAAAGCATAGGACTGATCGATAGATGTAAACCTTCCTAAAAGAAGTGAAACTCAGATGCAAATAAGGAGAATTTGAGATCAAAATAGGATGTTGAACGGAGTAATCTACGAAATAGGGGTGAAGATGTGTAGCTCGGATAAAAAGACTCAAAAGAGAACAGAGAACGAAGGAAAATAGACATCAAAACACATGGAAAAATGAGTCTCGAATGAGAATAATAGAGCAAACCACGTGAAAAAAGTGAAATTCTCATCAAAATTAGGAAAACTTGAGTTGAGAATATAAGATGTAACGAAGGAATCTGCGGAATAGCGGTGGAGACGTGCAGTTCTGATAAAGAGACTGAAAAGAAGAACAGAAAACCAGAGAAACGAGGTGTCAAAACACGTGGAAAAATGAGTCGCGAACAGGAGTAGAAAAGCGGAAATCGAGGGATTGGATTGAAAACAAAGAGAGAAAATAGATGATTTCGCAAAAATTGAGAAGGAAAAATACCTTTAAAGTACGTGGAAGAGTAACTTTGAATGAGAATAGAGAAGCGGAAACTGGGGGTTGGGATTGAAAAAAGTGAAAGAAAATAGAGGATTTCGTGAAAAATTGGGATCGATGTGTAACCTGGGAAAAACAAATGAAGGATGAACGAGGGAAACGAGGCAAATAGACCTCAAACACGTGCATAAAAACTAAAAAGACCCGGAGATGGGGAGAAAAAAAATGTAAAACACGATCGACTTCAAAAAAAGTAAGACCCAAATGAAAATTAAAAAGTTGAGAGGTGAAAGAACGGAGCCCTGGGGTGATCCACCGTACTGAAATCTAATTCGGATAGCAGGACGGTTAATTAATTTGAGTTGAAGGCTTTGGAGAAGTCTATAGAGTGACAACTCTGTCAAAAGTGACCACGGCTGATTCAATAAAAAGTGTGAACGGTTTGACTGCAATAATAGAATATAGTGAGACCACGTTGTAATGGCTATAATCGATTGACATGGTGTTGCTATCCTTGTCTATCATTTCACATAGCAGATAGCGCTATCCTTTACTAGCTCCGCAACTTGTGAAAATGAAATTAAGGACTGAAAATTTAGTTAGGTAAACAACTACTCAACCTATCTCGGAATATGTGTAACCTTATCTAAATTTGGGAGAGGAATAGCACAAGGTTACCTTATTATTTCTCTCCCTATCATTTTGATGATTTACTTATTGTATGATAAATGAATAAATACTCATTGATTTTGATCAGACTACATCTTAATCAAGGGAATTTATTGCCAGATTATTGAAAAATATTTTCCCTTGTCAAATCCATAACCTTATTTTCACTCCATATCATTTTGATGATGTACTTATCGTATGAATCAATCAAGACCGATAAAAATATACCTTATGAAACATAGATACTACCTATATATTATTCAATCAATGCAGACAGTTTCAAAATGAATTCCACATTATTCCACCACAGTAAAAAGTCAACTCTCCGAAAAAAGATATCCAAGAACCTCCTGTGTTGAAGACAAGAAAGAGATTACTGTCGTGATGGGAACGTATCAACCCCTCAGTGGATTAGTTGTGGAAGAAGATGGAGAAGAAGGAGAAGTTGATAGGAGAAGAAGAAGAAGAAGAAGAGGAGGAGGAGGGAGAAGAAGAGGAAGAAGAAGAAGAAGAAGAAGAAGAAGAAATAAGAGGAGAGAAAAAGAAGAAGAAGAAGAGGGAGAAGAAGAAGAAGAAAACGAAGAAGAAGAAGAAGAATGAGAGGAGATAACGTGTGACAGAAGGGAGAGAAAATGAAGATTGAGAGGTAGTAGGTAGTAGGTATCGAAAGAAGGGGCACATTCACAATGTCAAGAAATCAGGAGTGCTCCACGGGGGATTTGTTCAAGCCCAAAACGAACGTTTTTGTCTTTTTTTTCGCGTAATTTCTTTCTTTTATGCTCCCCTCCTTCTTCTTTTCTTATCTCTCTTCTCCTTCTTTAGCTCATGTGCACGATTCTATAGAGAGATCCACGTTATGAGGACAGTGGAAATGATAGGATTACATAGTTGCCAATTCTATGTTATCACCACTTTTTATCAAGTTATTGATAGAGAATTTTATCAGTTATAAGGAAGTTATTAGTAGAAAAAATGAGTAGAGGAACTGGAATTCAGATTGAAATTTACATTCAAATTGATTTTTTCATGTGTCTACCAGACCAAAATTCAATTCACGTTCTAGCCTTAAGAATAATCACCAGTTAAAGTAAAATAATATGATATATCATATAAAGAGAGACTGGAGAGTTGAACAATAATATTGAGCAAAGAAATATGATGAAATATGCGAAAATTGAGGTATTATATCTGATTTTTTCACATGAAACGGTGAAGTTTGGACCTTCAGATGTCCATTCTCAGGAGGAGTATTGGAAGAAGAACACATGAAGAAAAGGAAGATGAAATAAAGACAAAAGATCTCCTTTCTTACTTGAGACCACCTCATAGAGGGTGCGCCAGAAAGAAGTGTACTTAGACCACCCATATATTACATGAAATGTCCTGGCCACATGAGCTCTGTCTTATGTTCTCTGAGGGGAGACAGAAATTCTAGAAATGTGAGAGGGAGAAATGACAGAAATATTGGGAAAGTGAGAAAGAGTGAGTGGGACTTACATTCAGGACAGTGAGAGAGGAGGAGTGAGACAGAAATCCCAGAGAACTGGAGAAGAGGGAGTGAGACAGACAATTCAAGACAGTGAGAGAGTGAGAGCGACAGTGAGATAGACATTTCAGGACAGTGAGAGAAAGACAGAAATCTTGGGAAAGTGTGGAAGAGACAGTGAGACAGACATTTCAGGGAAGTGAGAAAGAAATTCCAGGGGAGTGAGGAAGATAGAGTGAGACAGACAATTCAGGACAGTGGGAGAAAGACAGATATTCTGGGAAAGTGTGAAGGAGAGAGTGAGACCTTCTTGGAAAGTGAGAAAGAAATTCCAGGGGAGTGTGGAGGATAGAGTAGGACAGAAAAGTGAGAAGAGGGAGTAAGACAGAATTTCCAGAAAAATATATATATTTCAGAAAACAGTCGGAGCGTGACACCTAACATCTGGTCAACGGAAAAAGGCCGAAACACAAGAGAGGATGGAAAAAGAGGTATAAAGAAGAAGGATGGATAGTGGGAGAGTGAAGTAATGTAAGTGCAATTCAAGAATAATATTTATATATACATTTCACAGAGCACATACCTACTCCACAGCATATAACGTAACACAGCTCAAGATATGGACACATATGATTGATTGATTGATTGATTGATTGATTGATTGATTGAGTACTTTATTTATGTAGATTACAACATACTTATACTTATAGTATTATAATACTGGTTTATACACTTATATACAATAGCTTACAATACAGCAAAATTATAGATGAATTTACATAATATGGACTAAGAAAAAAATTATTGAACTGTATATGATATGAAAAAGTAATTTGTAATATAATAACTATAGATAATTATATTGTTATGCATCTACATAAATTGGCGGAGCTTTGGACATAACAATGTCCATTCTTCGGAGAGAGGGAGAGAGAGAGAGAGTGAGTGAGACAGATATTCCAGGACTGTGAGAGAGACAGTAAAGTAAAGTAAATTCGTATGGCTTTTGTTGGTGGGGAGTCCCTTGCGGGAAGGTCCCACCGCCTGAATATATAATTTAAGCCGTCAATGGGCCTTACGACTGTCATACTTCAGCCGGGACCGACAATTTAACGTGCCCATCCGATAACACGGGAGAGAGACAGTGAGACAGACATTCCAGGACAGTGAGAAACAGGGAGTAAGGAAGAAATCCCAGAGAAGTGAGGAAGATAGAGTAAGACAGAAAAGTGTGAAGAGGGAGTAAGACAGAATTTCCAGAAAAATATATTATATATTTCAGAAAACAGTCGGACCGTGACACCTAACATCTGCAGTAGTGGAAGAAGAAGAAGAAGAAAAAAAAGGAGAAAATGAAGATGACGAGGAAAAATGTGTGAAGGAGGAGAATTTTGTATAAAGATGCAAGGAGAGACAACCTCAAGAGTAAACCTTCGATCACAGTTTGTTTGAAACATTGATATTTTGAATATTAGAATATTCCATTTATCTATCCATTTTCTCACAATTTTATCGTAATATTCTATAACAGTAGAATAGCACTAGTTTTTCTAAGCAGCTTTCAATGAGTGAATTGTATTGAGTGATACATGCCTTGGAATATCTGCATTTATGAGGCAAAGTTGAAACAAATTCCATAAAGCTAGAATTTGTTCACAAATTAGAGAATCGAGCTGACAATATGGAATAGAATTCGTACAGAATACAAATACAACACAAAATCTAATGGAATTGATACAAAATGCAACACAAGTAACAAGAAACTGTAGCATAAAAGTGACTCTTCACAAGTAACTGTTCAATTAAAACGAAAGAAAAACTGTTCAAATGATGGGCAACTTTCAAACAAGACAAAGTCACTCCAAGACAGAAAATAACGAATAGGGGGACATATGGAGGGTTGGGGGAAAATTCGAATAAAACCCAAATCTAGAAGAACGCCCAAATAGCGTTAGGAGCGGAGCGCCCGCTTTTCCGGGCCGGGAAATCGTCTGGGAAATGGGCAATTGAACAATTCCATGTAAGTCTTTTCACATGTGACGTGAGGACCTATCCAGGAAAATGGGTCTAGAAGAATAGAAGGGGAGAGGAGAAGATGGAAGGGAAAGGAGTCAGGAGGAGAAAGAATAAGATGAAAAAAGAGGAAGAGAAGGAGAACGAGAAGAAGGAGAAAAAGAAGAACGAGGAGGAGAACAAGAAGGAGAAGAAGATGTGGAAGAAAAAGAAGATTATGAAGATGAGGATGAGGAAGGAATAGAAGATGAAGAAGGAGGAGGAAAAGAGGAACAAGAAAAAGAACGAGAAGGAGAAAAAGAGGGAGGAGAAGATGAAGATATAGAAGAAGAAGAGGAAGAAGAAGAAGAAGAGAAAAAATAAAAAGAAAGAAACGAGTGATAAGGGATTGACTGAAGAGGGAATCGTTTGTAAGCTCAGGAGAATTGCAATGTCGTTTTCTTTTGAGAAGTAGAGAGTGATTGAGAGAGAGAAAGAGATAGAGAGTGACCGAGAGTGAGAGAGAGGGAGAGAGAAAGAGAGAGAGAGTGTGACTTTGTGACAGAAGACTGAGTGAGAGAAGTAGACATTGAAAAGAAGAATTTAAGATAATGTGACATAAACCGGCAGATGGAAAGGTCTCTAGTATTTGCGGATAATGGTTGGATAGGATGAGAAGAAGGAGGAGGAAGATAGGGTGTAAGTGAGGAGAAAGAAGAAAGAAAATAGCAAGTAATAGAGGGTGGTGAAGTTGAAGCAGGGTGAAAATGAAGTAAAGTTGTTGAAGCTGAAAGTGACAGCAATTGAGGGAGAGAAAGAGAGAAGAAGAAGATGAGGTAGGAGAAAAAGAAGAAAAAGGAGGAGAAAAGAATGAGAAGGAGAATAAGAATAGAAATAACGATTGGAAAATCTAATAGAACAAACCATACGTTCATTTCAGGTGGAATTGAGGAGATAAAAGTATCTCAGATATCCTTGTCAATTGCTAGGAGAGAAACAAACTGTTTCAGATAATCTATCTTGTTATAGTGGAGTCCACGTTATAATGGCAGTATTTGATAACATTGGTGTTGCTATCCTTGTCTATCATTCGAAAAAGCACATAGCGCCATCCTTATCCTTAGCACATAGCGCCATATTTATTATTAGACTTATATTTTTATGCTCAATTAAGACTTGAGACCCAAATATACGACAATAGAAGGGGAGTCTATATATATAAAAGCGAAATGGCACACACTCACTGACTGACTCACTCACTATGTAGATGCATAAAATATAATATCTATAGTTATTATATTACAAATACTTTTTCATATCATATATCGTTCAATAATTATTTCTTAGTCTATATTATGTAAATTCATCTATAATTTTTCTGTATTGTAAGCTATTGTATATAAGGGTATGAGCCAGTACTTGTAATCTACATAAAATAAAGTACTCAATCAATCAATCACTGGCATAACTAAAAATCTACCGGATCAAAAACGTTCAAATTTGGTAGGTATGTTCAGTTGGCCCTTTAGAGGCGCACTAAGAAATCTTTGGCAATATTTTAACTCTAAGGGTTG
Organism: Nilaparvata lugens; assembly: GCF_014356525.2. Lineage (NCBI taxonomy): Eukaryota > Metazoa > Arthropoda > Insecta > Hemiptera > Delphacidae > Nilaparvata > Nilaparvata lugens. The sequence goes on along the minus strand of NC_052515.1, from coordinate 31,006,506 downwards.
TTTTCGAGGGTTTAAAATTCGTCTTTTAGCATGTATATTCTTCTTCTCCCATCTCTTAATTATAATTGAAATTTCCATATCATAATTATGTTGCTATTATAGAACTATAATCTAGATAGAGTACCTCTTCGAAACAGTTGTTAACTGGCAACTAAATTAATAATTTTGTCAGGTTGGCATTAAGTTGAGTTGACTTTGTTAGGTTGGCACCAAGTTGAAGATTTAAATGCATTTATCGCGGAAAAATTGATTGGGCACTGCTACTTCAATCCTGGGAATATTATATTACTAGCCGCAGGCTCGCTTCGCTTGCCTATCCGTTTAGCCCCCTGGACCCCCGACTCGATTGTCCTAACATATGATAAAAATGCTCAAATGAAAAATGCAGGCGAGCGAAGCGAGCCTGCTGATCTCATTCTCGGACGATCCAGTCGGGGGTCCAGGGGGCGGAGCCCCCTGGCTAGACCGATATGGCGAGCGAAGCGAGCCTGACGGCTAGTATTACATATAAAATAATAGAGTTAATGATGAGATAGAACAGTATAATTTTCAGTTTATGACTCACAAGAACATATTTTTCTCAATTTTCTTTATAATAATCAATGTGCATTCATTTAACCGATCTATTTGACAATTCAACGTTGCGAAGCTAGAAAAGGAGAGCGCTATCTGCGTATCGAATAATGGACAAGGATAGCAACACCATTGTTAATCAAAAACTGCCACTATAACGTGGGCCTCACCATAGGAAGATGATACAAAGAAAATTAAACAAGGATGATACAAATTTATACGAAGATGATACAAGGGTGATAGACAAGGATAGCAACAATAATGTTAATCAAATGACTGATTAATGTTTATGACTGACAAGAACATATTTTTCTCAATTTTTTTTATAATAATCAACGTGCATTCATTCAACCAATCTATTTGACAATTCAACGTTGCGAAGCTAGAAAAGGAGAGCGCTATCTGCTTTGTCGAATGATAGACAAGGATAGCAACACCAATGTTAATCAAATACTGCCATTATAACGTGGGCCTCACTATAGGAAGATGATACAAACAAGATTAAACAAGGATGATACAAATATAATACAAAGATGATACAAGGGTGATAGACAAGGACAGCAACAATAATGTTAATCAAACGACTGATTAATGTTTATGACTGACAAGAACATATTTTTCTCAATTTTTTTTATAATAATCAACGTGCATTCATTTAACCAATCTATTTGACAATTCAACGTTGCAAAGCTAGAAAAGGAGAGCGCTGTCTGCTTTGTCGAATGATGGACAAGGATAGCAACACCAATGTTAATCAAATACTGTCATTATAACGTGGATCTCACAACAGAGGAGAATAGAGCTATCTGTTTTGTCGAATGATAGACAAGGATAGCAACACCAATGTTAATCAAACACTGCCATTATAACGTGGACCACACTATAATGGTCATGCCTGGAAGTCATAACACAGTCACAGTAGGTAAAATTCTCATGCAGTTATTTCTGTTCAAATGTGATTGAATAACAGAGGTTGACCTTGAAATTTTATAGGGGACTTGAACTTGATACTGCTTCGTGTTGGAGAAAGGACTTGAACTATAAATAAATACTTAGCGAGAGCTTAGAGAGGACTTTGGGAACTTTACTGCCGACAAAGTATCATAAATTACTTGCCGAGAATTTCGTAAGAGTGGAAATTCCACTCTTACGAATTCTCGGCAAGTAATTTATGATACTTTGTCGGCAGTAAAGTTCCCAAAGTCCTCTCTAAGCTCTCGCTAAGTATTTATTTATAGTTCAAGTCCTTTCTCCAACACGAAGCAGTATCAAGTCAAGTCCCCTATAAAATTTCAAGGTCAACCTCTGTTATTCAATCACATTTGAACAGAAATAACTGCATGAGAATTTCACCTACTGTGACTGTGTTATGACTTCCAGGGCATGACCATTTCATTATAGTGTGGTCCACGTTATAATGGCAGTGTTTGATTAACATTGGTGTTGCTATCCTTGTCTATCATCGACAAAACAGATAGCTCTATTCTCCTCTGTTGTGAGATCCACGTTATAATGACAGTATTTGATTAACATTGGTGTTGCTATCCTTGTCCATCATTCGACAAAGCAGACAGCGCTCTCCTTTTCTAGCTTTGCAACGTTGAATTGTCAAATAGATTGGTTAAATGAATGCACGTTGATTATTATAAAGAAAATTGAGAAAAATATGTTCTTGTCAGTCATAAACATTAATCAGTCGTTTGATTAACATTATTGTTGCTGTCCTTGTCTATCACCCTTGTATCATCTTCGTATTATATTTGTATCATCCTTGTTTAATCTTGTTTGTATCATCTTCCTATAGTGAGGCCCACGTTATAGTGGCAGTATTTGATTAACATTGGTGTTGCTATCCTTGTCTATCATTCGACAAAGCAGATAGCGCTCTCCTTTTCTAGCTTCGCAACGTTGAATTGTCAAATAGATTGGTTGAAAAGAATGCACGTTGATTATTATAAAAAAAAAATGAGAAAAATATGTTCTAGTCAGTCATAAACATTAATCAGTCATTTGATTAACATTATTGGTGCTATCCTTGTCTATCATCCTTGTATCATTTATGTATTATATTTGTATCATCCTTGTTTAATCTTGTTTGTATCATATTCCTATGGTGAGGCCCACGTTATAGTGGCAGCATTTGATTAACATTGGTGTTGCTATCCTTGTCCATTATTCGATACAGCAGATAGCGCTCTCCTTCTCTAGCTTCGTAACGTTGAATTGTCAAATAGATCGGTTAAATG
>NC_052515.1:30976219-31003587 GCF_014356525.2 Nilaparvata lugens | reverse complement strand
TGCAACATAGACACCCTATACACTGTCTATTATTAGTGTGTTGTTGGGAGTGTAAGAAGGGCACAGTATGAGAGACTACCAGCGTCATATAGCTTCACCAAAAACAACTACTAGGACTATCGGCTTCAGTTAACACTCACATTTGCAACATAGACACCCTATACACTATAGTGAGGTCCACGTTATAATGGCAGTGGAAAAAGATGGGAGAACAACGTTGCCGATTCTCACTGCCGATTCTCACTGTCAATGCCTTCTATAGACGGTAGCTGATACAGGTTTATTGATGTAATATAACTGTTCATTCTCGTTTAAAATAATTAATATTATATTTTATTAGGCTATAAATTATATTTTTCAATAATTTAATAATACCTTCTTATGATAAGAATGAAGTATTTTGTTTATAAATATTAATTCTAAATTGTTAAAAGACGATCTGGCAACAGAGAAAAGCAAGAAAGAAAAGCGTTATCTGCTTTGTTGAATGATAGACAAGGATAGCAATACCATTGCTAATCAGACACTGCCATTATTGACCGAGCGAAGTGAGGTCTAAGATTCAAGTCGACGGTTTGGCATTTCTCTTATGTTTAATGTTTATATGTTTATATGTCGCGCATTTACGGCGAAACGCGTAATATATTTTCATGAAATTTGACAGGTATGTTCCTTTTTCCAATTGCGCGTCGACCGTATATACAAGGTTTTTGGAAGTTTTGCATTTGAAGTATAATATAAAGGAAAAAGGAGCCTCCTCCATACGCCAATATTGGAGTGAAAATCAGACTATAGAATTTTCATGATAAATCAGCTGACAAAGATTACACAGATGTTGGAGAAGCCAGTCTATTGCTGTATTTCCATAAGGTCTATAGTTTCAATCAGGTACTTGTGGATGAGAATACTGCGTGAGGTCCACTGTTCACAGAATTACTAGTAACGTGGACCTCACTATATACGTGCTCGCAAGGATCTATTTTAAAACTTGACAAAAACTGTGAACTAGACGTAACGAAATCTTGAAGAATTGAAAATAGGCCTATAATCATCCTCGCTAAACTAAGAATCTTTGCAAAATTTCAAGTTAATCAGTTGAGTATTGAGACGTGATGATGCGTCAACTATTTTTTCCTATCCCGTACGTGTATAAGCCAGTTCTTTCCTTTATTATAGTAGATTATTATGATATAGAATAGGGGAGAATGATGAATGAAATGAGAGAGATGGAAAATGATAATATAAGATGAAGAGAAGATGATGAAGGAAGAGATGGAGATCCATCTTCTTCGTCTGTAATTATAGATATCTATCTTTCTCGACAGGATAGCAACATCATGTTAATAGAATACTGCCATTATAACGGGACCTCACTATAGACAGAATAGTGGAGTCTCTTCCATTTCTTAATCATATGAACTAGAAATTCTGAAAATTTTAGTAAAAAGTACACTTTTTTCCAGGTGACAATAAGTTATAACATCCACCTCACTTTAGATTCAAGATGACGTAGGTCCTAAATCCTTTATTCACAAGTTCTTGAAGCAATTTATAAATGAGTAAAATCTCCTTCAAAAATTTTCCACTACTTTTGTGTAGTTGAGAAGTTGATATTGTGGTAATTATTCATATTGAATGAAAAAGACTAAGAAAATTTCAAAAACCACAAATTTATAAACTTTACGAACTCTGTATGAGTTAGACTTAGTCAGAATCTGATAAAGAGTCAGAAATCTGTTGTTTTTTGACAATTCCTTAGTCTTTTCCATCAATTTTCCCACTAGATAATCAAAGTAATTAACCAATTAAATAACGTCCTCAAAGTGTCTATGTACTGAAGTAATTTAATGCTAAGTACAGCACTGAAATAATTCAGTAAATAATGGAAACAGTCTGGCTGACCACGTAAGGAAGTTACAAGCAATTTACTGAATAAATCTGATAGTGAAAGGGAAGAATCTGGAAGATTTCGTAACAGTGATTGTAATTTTGGTGCAAGATTGGCGGTAGGCCACAGTAATTGGCGAATTTAGCTTGGATTGTCATAGTAATGTACTATCTTCAATAAATAGCACAGTATACAGTATGTAGTATAATATAGTTATAGTATAGTTAGTAGCGGTATTATCTTCCTATATTAGAAAAAGTGAATGTCCCTTCAGATATAATTGGAGATTGTTGGAATTTTTACTTTCATTCGATTCTCACATGTGGGTTTAAATGTGTAATGTAGGCTATGATAGAGTGAATACCTGAGGATGACACCTGTGTGAGGTCAGACTTGTGCGTGAATGGAATGTTTTCAGGTTTTCAATAAGATTAGAATAGAAAATTACTGCAGTATGATATAGGACTAAGGACTAAAATAATGATAGACCTAATATAGGATACACTTGTTATATAATTTTTTTATATACTGTTACTGTTTATTTTACCTTTTGGAAATCATACTATATATACTGCAGTTTTGGGATCATTTTATATATTTATATTATTTTTCTTGTTATTATTTTTAGATGTTATATATTAGATTATTATAATTGTGTATGTTTTTTGAGTAATAAATTTGAATTAGAATTTGAATTTGATACTCAGTTCTAAGGATGCAATTATTTGACAAATCAACTATCAAATGGGAGTATTCCCAATATTATGATGTAATGTGATGAAATAATAAACAAATAAAATAAATGAATAGAATCAATTGTTTTTGGAAGTCTGCTTCCAGGCTATAGGAGAGATTAAGATGACTAACTGAAGTATATAGAATATAATAGAATGACTGCCTTATTTTTGACCTGGGAAGGCGAAGCTAGCGCAGTTGCCCTCTCTTACACTTAACCCTTTGATATATTATTATAATCATAGAGAGAAGATGGCATAAGTAGTATCTCATAGTAGAGGTGGTTCATATTCCAAATTTCAACCGATATCTTGTTAACTTAAGCATATCATATATTATTAGTATAATCATAGAGAGAGAAGACATTAGTAGATATCTCTTAGTATAGGTGGTTCATATTCCAAATTTCAAGCCGATATCTTGTTAACTTAGCATATTAATGTCGACAACTGTCTATCATTACTGTTTTGTTGTGAGTGAAAACGGCACAGTATGAGAGACAACCAGCGTCACATAGCTTCACCAAAAACAACTACTAGGACTATCGGCTTCAGTTAACACTCACATTTGCAACATAGACACCCTATACACTGTCTCTATTATGTGTGTTGTTGGGAGTGTAAGAGTGTAAGAAGGGCACAGTATGAGAGACTACCAGCGTCACATAGCTTCACCAAGAACACTACTAGGACTATCGGCTTCAGTTAACACTCACATTTGCAACATAGACACCATAACTGTCTATTTTAGTGTGTTGTTGGGAGTGTAAGAGTGTAAGAAGGGCACAGTATGTGAGACTACCAGCGTCACATAGCTTCACCAAAAACAACTACTAGGACTATCGGCTTCAGTTAACACTCACATTTGCAACATAGACACCCTATACACTGTCTATTATTAGTGTGTTGTTGGGAGTGTAAGAGTGTAAGAAGGGCACAGTATGAGAGACTACCAGCGTCACATAGCTTCACCAAAAACAACTACTAGGACTATCGGCTTCAGTTAACACTCACATTTGCAACATAGACACCCTATACACTGTCTATTGTTAGTGTGTTGTTGGGATGTAAGAGTGTAAGAAGGGCACAGTATGAGAGACTACCAGCGTCACATAGATTCACCAAAAACAACTACTAGGACTATCGGCTTCAGTTAACACTCACATTTGCAACATAGACACCCTATACACTGTCTATTGTTAGTGTGTTGTTGGGAGTGTGAGAGTGTAAGAAGGGCACAGTATGAGACTACCAGCGTCACATAGCTTCACCAAAAACAACTACTAGGACTATCGGCTTCAGTTAACAGTGGAAATGAACATAAACGCCCTATACCATGGCCTATCTCTTCTTAGCTATATTTTCTCTATGATAATAGATCTTATCAAATCGGTTATACTGCAAGAGATATTTGGATGAATATACTTTTTAGAGACTAAAGTGTGGAAAAAAGTAGTTATGATTGTCCTAGACTATTGCTTGTAATATTATGCTAATCATAATAAAACGACTATAAGAAGTTGTCAAAAACCACAGATTCATTGATAGAAACTTTTCTAACTTCAATAAATCTGTGGTTTTTGACAATTTCTTAGTCTTTTTATTTATATGAATAATTACCACAATATCAACTTCTCAACTACACAAAAGTGAAAAATAAAAATCTCAGTATCCTTTTAATTATTCATCACCTTAATTATATTATACCACTATTCATTAATGAAATTATGTTGGGACATAGAGAAACGATAGCATAGGTAAGTTATTCCATGGTATAGGGCGTTTATGTCGCAACTTTTACTGTTATCCCAAGCCGATAGATAGTTCACATAGTTCTTTCCCATGCAGCTGTGTGACGCTGGTAGTCTCTCAAATTGTGCCGTTCATACACTATCACCCCCAACAAAACAGTAAAATTGACTATAATCGACAGTAATCGGCTTGAGATAACAGTAAGAGTTGCGACATAAACGCCCTATACTATGGGATATCTACTTATGCTACTGTTTCTCTATTAAAATGATACTAAATTTCATGTGGGATCCGAAACCATGGCAGGTGGTTTCGAGAGAAAATTAATGTAAACTATCCACCATCTAAATCATCTCCGATATGAGAATCACCAGCAATTTTCGTGCACAATTTGATGAAATTCCTACCCTTAAACTATTCAGCAAACTGCAATTTCATCCTCAAATTAACAATTTTCATCACAATGAAATTCCTCTCAAAATTATGTGGATCATCAATGTACTATCGAATCGCTCCAAAATTCAAGCGTTATTTCCAAATTTTGATCGTCGATTAGGGTTGTGGGAAAATTTGTGGAAGAGATTTCCTTGTCAAATTGTTGCAATATTGGAACGGTCTGGAATATTCATCAGTGTTCAATCAATATTCATCAATATCATCAGTGTGTTGCACTTTCAACTGTCAGTATTCATCATTGATTACATTGATGCTCCCCAATCAGGAATGCTGACAATCTGAGTTGATGAAATTAGAGTAATTGTAATTTGTGACATGACTCTGGTATTCATTCATAACGGAAACTACAACCACGTTACAAGAGATTTGCAAATAAAATATTTTGATGGATGAATCAATGAGTGAAAATGGGTCAAATGAGTTTAAAGTTATTTATTCTTCATTCAAGCTGGCAAGTTCAAAGACCTGAAAATTTTTGTGAATTAAGTACTTATTAAAATGATAGGGAGAGAGAAGACAGGAGAGAAGAAGAAGAAGAAGAAGAAGAAGAAGAAGGAGAGAGAAGAAGAAGAAGAAGACGAAGAAGAAGAAGAAGAAGAAGAAGAGAAGAAGAAGAAGAAGACAGAGAAAGAAGAAGAAGAGAAGAGAGAAGAGAAGAAGAGAAGAAGAGAAGAAGAAGAAGAAGACAGGAGGTTGTAACATCTTAAATCTGGGTAGATGAAAAGCCCTAATAGAAAGAGTAATAGGTCTAAAAATAAAGTAATTGGCTAATATCGCCAAGCAGATAATAATCAAGATAAGATAGCATCAGCTTGTTCTGGCTAAATGGTACAAGAACTAAAAAGGATTTGAAGAAAGTTTACTACTCATAAATATATTATTTATAAATATTTGAAGATTGAGGTTAGATAGATGTATTCACAGATCGGTGACCTAGAGATCGATCAAACCGAAGAACGTAGAATGACCAAAACCCCTTGGCAGAGCTTTATTGCATTCAGACGGTGTGCAATGTGAGAAACACCCGTCCACGTGGCTGATTATTAGTTAGCATGGAATTAATATTAATCTATGTTATCAATATGGCTCGAATGCAAAGAAATTATTAATCATATAATCTAAGCAATATCTTGGCATTTTTTGTAAGATCTATTTGAATTTAATGGCGGAGGATTGAGATATTTAAATTTTATGCTAATTTGAAAGTCGGAAAGAGGATCTGTAAAACTTGAGAAGGAAGAACCAGCACTCGCCAACCAAAAGACTCGCCAGCCAGATGCCACCATAAGAGGACCCCAAATATTTTAGAGCGAAGTACCTTATTAATAATTTTGTAAAAATTTAAAGTTAAAGTAAATTATTAAATTTCTTAAAAGACTTCGTGATGCTATTGTGAAGCAGAAGTCATTTTTCATTTTTATTAAATTTATAAACCCCTGGAGGAGACGATTCCGGCTACCATATTCCCGGACCGCATGGAGTTGGATCGACATCGGCGGCTTACAAGAAGATTTTCGACACGTGAGTGATTTAAATTTGAATTTAGTGATGGGCGCCCTAGTGCTTCGAAATAATCTGATGATCAAAGCTAGCTCGCCGAAAGGGTTATTATAAATTAAGAAATTAATAAGAGTAATACTTGCGCAAGTAAAAATTAGTATTAAAGGTATTTAATTGAAAGAAAATATATAGATCAATATTTTAGAAATTTCTGTTTAATCAAAGAAGTACGAAATCTAGGCTATTAAAACATATGCATACAATATTTAATTTTTTGCAATACAATTTGCGATAATTTATCATAGTTCTAATTCACTAGATGAATGGCTCTACCTATTCCGTCAGGTGCCGAATCTTGCACCCTGAGATAAAATATATATTCGATACAAATAAATCTACTAAATACTAGAGATTTTAATATATAGATATATTTGGATTATTAGTGGCTAATTTATCAAGCTGATCTTAGAGCACATATTTTGATTGAATTATCCAAGCCGACAAGTATTAGCAAGTACATGTCACAGCTACATGCCAAGATTGCATATGATTTCAAGATAAAGGCACATGGTAATGATTCGTGCCATAAATCTAGAATATAAAGTTAGCCTGTGATATTTTTATTGATTTCAAATATTGTTCTATTTTTATATTATATTTTTTATCGCTCTATATATATTTTTGCCTCGACTGATCTTTGCATTATTTTTGTACAATATATGTGTAAAATTTTCATGGTGTGCAATTCATTTATATTCCTCATCTCTATAGTATAAGTATCATTTATTATATATATTTATTATTATTGAATTACAAGAGTTATTGGAGAAGCCCATATCTAGGCCTATCAAGATTTTTTAAGACTGAATACTATTAGGAAAACCACGCCCTAATTATATTAAATCTCATGCTTTACCGACTGATGCCAAGCAGGAGGCTAATCGTTATTTTTATAAAGAATAACGTGACAAGGTGAAGAAGAAGAAGAAGAAGAAGAGAAGAAGAAGAAGAAGAAGAAGAAGAAGAAGAAGAAGAAGAAGAAAGAAGAAGAAGAAGAAGAAGAAGAAGAAGAAGAAGAAGGAGAAGAAGAAGAAGAAGAAGAAAAAAGAAGAAGAAGAAGAAGAAGAAGAAGAAGAAGAAGAAGAAGAGAGAAGAAGAAGAGAAGAAGAAGAGAGAAGAAAGAAGAAGAAGAAGAAGACAGGAGGTGAAGAAGAAGAAGAAGAAAAAAGAAGAAGAAGAAGAAGAAGAAAGAAGAAGAAGAAAGAAGAAGAGAAGAAGAAGAAGAAGAAGAAGAAGAAGAAGAGAGAAGAAGAAGAAGAAGAAGAGAAGAAGAAGAGAAGAAGAAGAAGAGAAGAAGAAGAAGAAGAAGAAGAAGAAGAGAAGAAGAAGAAGAAGAAGAAGAAGAAGAAGGAAGAAGAAGAAGAAGAAGAAGAAGAAGAAGAAGAGAAGAAAGAAGAAGAAGAAGAAGAAGAAGAAGGAGAAGAAGAAGAAGAAGAAGAAGGAGAAGAAGAAGAAGAAGAAGAAGAAGAAGAAGAAAAAGGAGAAGTACAGTTTTTCATGAACCACAACACCATTTATAAAGTACCCAACGTAATAATATTGAGTGAACACTGGATTTCTTACCAGATGAAATATTATATTATTTTCTTACTAGTAAAATTGTAGAACAATAGTAAAATAGTAATACAATATAGATAGTAGATAAAGATATACATAGATAACAATACGATAATAGTATACGACATAGTAATGTTGTCATAGATTCAATTTCTGTTCATTTGTTATTGAAACGTTTTTCAATTACCAGTAATACGAGTGAATTATTTCTATCTCAGGAAATTCATGGAAATGAATATTTATTGTTCAGCCTTCACCCGTATTTTTCTCTCCAGTTTATCCATTCATTATCTGTTTCAACTGTGAATTTAATAGTAGTGAGAACGCCCTCCCATTATATCTTTCATTCATTCTTACTTCAAACGGTTCTCTGAATAGTTGTTGTAAGTTATACCTTCAGTTTTATTTTTCTTATATTCGTTTCTAAATGGATTCAAAGGTGTCCTTCAATTATCTCTTGAACAGTTATTAATTTTGTCGTCTCCTGTTTTTTATTAATCTGTTATTTTGAATAGTTTTGCAAACACACCTTTAGCATTAAATATTTTCTAGATTTGTTTCTAAACTGATTCAAAAGTGTCTTTCACTTATTTCTTGAGCGGTTATTATTTTTGTCATCTCCTGTTTTTTATTAATCTGTTATTTTGAATAGTTGCAAACACACCTTTAGTATTAAATATTTCTTTTATTCGTTTCAAAACTGATTCAAAAGTGTCCTTCACTTATTTCTTGAGCAGTTATTATTTTTGTCATCTTATGGTTTTTATAGATCTGTTACTTTGAATAGTTCTCTCACTTTGAATAGTTGCTAACTCACTTTTAGTTTCAAATATTCCTTATATATTCGTTGTAATGGGTTCAGAAGTGGCCTTCACTTGTTTCTTGAACAATTATTATCATTTTTGTCATCTCCTATTTTTATGAACCTATTACTATTTATTCATACAGAATAGTTCTTTCAATAGAAATAAATGGTTCTTCTTGTCTGAAATATTCAATACTTTTTTATTGGTTTGTTAACAGTTAACAGTCAATCACTTGTCCTCACTTATTTCTTTTGCAGTTATTATTTTGTTATCTCCTGTTTTTTTCATGAATCTGTTTTATCTCACCTTATCTTGAATAGTTCTTCTCATACTTTTAGCTTCTAGGTAGGCCTATGAAAAGTCTAAATTATTCGACACTTATAATTTAATTTGTTAACAGATTAACAGGGTGTCAAACAAGTAAAATGTGAAAAATATCAAAATTACTAGAACAACAAGAACTCAGCAGTCTCCGATCTCGATTGGAGTACTGAATTCGTGACCGTGAGTATATGCCGTGACCATCTCTGAAGGATGTCACATTTTGTGTTGCAATGTTCAGATCGCTTTCAATATTCATGAATCATGCTTTGCTCAATATTCATCTTGGATCATGCTGATGCATGCTTAGAGATGAGCATAATAGTGCATGCTAAAATATCGTGCTACAAAAGTGGGAGTTTCACTTTCTATTGGGCAACCAATATCCGAAATGGGAGATTGAAGATGACGTGAAACAATATTTTATTCAAATAAAATCAAATAAGGTTTCATTCATGGATCCCTTGTATAGTATATGAAAAGTAGAGTATAGAACACTTGTGAATTTCACCCACATAGACAATCCATGTGTGGGCAAATAAAAGGAAAATACCCCGATGTTAGAGTAGAACTCAACTCAAATAGAAATCGGATAGAGTGGGAATTTCATACATTCATCTCATTCAATGACAAAAACACGTAGTGAAAGATAAATGGGCATTTTCCTTTCTATTTCTAATAAACTTTTGGAAAATATTGTTGTGGGTTTAAAAATAATGTGTTTATTTAAAAATAAATTAAACAATCGAAAGAGTGGGAATCGTTGGCTACTCCTTTTCAAAAGGAATCATCAAAAGACACTAGAGAGTAATCAATTGCGGTGCACACTCCCTTATCAGAAACCGAAAACTACACAACATCTCAAATAATTTGGAAATATACAGTGTATATCCAGGCATTTGAGACTCATGAGCTATATATTTGTTGTGTATCTGCCAAACGATCTATAAATATACACAACAGCGTCAGGCTCGCTTCGCTCGCCATATCCGTCTAGCCAGGGGCTCCGCCCCTGGACCGCCGAGGGATCGTCCAAGAATGAGATCAGCAGGCTCGCTTCGCTCGCCTGCATTTTTCATTTTTATCATATATATAGGACAATCCAGTCGGGGGTCCAGACTAAACGTCTGGCTAAACAGATATGGCGAGCGAAGCGAGCCTGACGGCTAGTAATATAATATTCCCAGGATTGAAGTAGCAGTGCCAATCAATTTTCCGCGATAAATGCATTAAATCTTCAACTTGGTGCCAACCTAACAAAATCAACTCAACTTAATGCCAACCTGACAAAATTATTAATTAGTTGCCAGTTAACAACTGTTTCGAAGAGGTACTCTATCTAGATTATAGTTCTATAGTAACATATGATATGGAAATTTCAATTCTAATTAAGAGATTGGGAGAAGAAAATATATGCTAAAAGACGAACTTTAAACCCTTAAAAACAACCTTAGATTGAAATATTGCCAAAAGATTTCTTAGTGCGCCTCTAAAGGCCAACTGAACATACCTACCAAATAAGAACATTTGGGTCCGGTAGATTTTTAGTTATGCGAGTGAGTGAGTGAGTGAGTGAGTGAGTGAGTGAGTGCCATTTCGCTTTATATATATATATATATATAATATATATATATATATATATATATAATATATATATATATATAATATATATACAATAAATATCAGAAACCACATGTCCCAGATAATCCACTTGTCTCTTGAACAGGTTGCACTTTTTTGGATTCAGTTCAGATCGCTTTCAATATTCATGAATCATGCTTTGCTCAATATTCATCTTGGATCATGCTGATGCATGCTTAGAGATGAGCATAATAGCGCATGCTAGAATATCGTGCCACTAAAGTGGGAGTTTCACTTTCTATTTGGCAACCAATATCCGAAATGGGAGATTGAAGATGACGTGAAACAATATTTTATTCAAATAAAATCAAATAAGGTTTCATTCATGGATTCCTTATATAGTACATGAAAAGTAGAGTATATAACACTTGTGAATTTCACCCACATAGACAATCCCTGTGTGGGCAAATAAAAGGGAAATACCGATGTAATGTTAGAGTGGAACTCAACTCAAATAGAAATCGGATAGAGTGGGAATTTCATTCATTCATCTCATTCAATGACAAAAACACGTAGTGAAAAAAATGGGCATTTTCCTTTCTATTTCCAATAACCTTTTGAAAAATATTGTTGTGGGTTTAAAATAATGTGTTCATTTGAAAATAAATTAAACAATCGAAAGAGTGGGAATCGTTGGCTACTCCTTTCAAAAGGAATCATCAAAAGACACTGGAGAGTAATCAATTGCGGTGCACACTCCCTTATCAGCAACCGAAAACTACACAACATCTCAAATAATTTGGAAATATACAGTGTATATCCAGGCATTTGAGACTCATGAGCTATTTATTTTGAATGAAAAAGACTAAGAAATTGTCAAAAAACCACTGATTTATTGATAATTAGAAAGACCAGTTTCGGTTATTACACCATTGTCAATCTCTGATTTGAATCTCTAAACAGAGTTTATCAGAGATTGACAATGGTGTAATAACCGAAACCGGTCTTTCTAATTATCAATAAATCAGTGGTTTTTTGACAATTTCTTAGTCTTTTTCATTCAATATGAATAATTACCTCAATATCAACTTCTCAACTACACAAAAAGCTATTTATTTGTTGTGTATCTGCCAAGCGATCTATGAATAATATCAGAAACCACATGTTCCAGATAATCCACTTATCTCTTGAACAGATTGCACTTCTTTCGGATTCAGTTTGAAGTTTGCCTGTCTCAGTCTCTGGAATACTTCCTCCAGGTTTCTCATGCGATTTTGGAAAGACTTACCCAAGACAATGATGTCATCCACATAAACAAACTTATTTTCCATGATATTCCCTTTAACACACTTTCCAAAAGTGGGAGAAATTGAAAAACTGACTTGGAAAAGCCTTTCAAAAGTGGCCGGAGCATTGCATAACCCAAAAGGCATCACAGTAAACTGCCAAAGTCCTTCCCCAATATTGAAAATGCAGTTTTCTCCTTTGCTTTCTCTTCAAATCCAATTTGCCAGTATGCACATTCCAAATCCAGAATTTGCAACCTTCCAGTTGCAAGTGTCAATATTGACAAATTTATTGATTTTTTTGTAGTTGAGAAGTTGATATTGTGGTAATTATTCATATTGAATGAAAAAGACTAAGAAATTGTCAAAAACCACTGATTTATTGATAATTAGAAAGACCGGGTTTCGGTTATTACAACATTGTCAATCTCTGATAAACTCAATCAGTTTATCAGAGATTGACAATGGTGTAATAACCGAAATCCGGTCTTTCTAATTATCAATAAATCAGTGGTTTTTGCCCAATTTCTTAGTCTTTTTCATTCAATTTATTCATTTGTTGATGGATTAATTTTAAATGATGCTGTCTATTACGACCCACCGCCTTGTTGATTCCCAGAAGGTTCTAGAATGTGTTTGTCATTGGACGACAGCTCTGTGCGCGAAGGTCTTATCCATAACAATAATTATAATTTATTTTTCACATTCAAATTCATTTTTCATAGTCCAAATGGAACCTAATTCAATTTAATACACTCTCAATACAATGACCACACGACCTGTCAAAGTGGTCATATTATTTCCAAAACTTGAAATGAATGTCAAATGATGATCGAAATAGAATTATTTATCTATTACTTTTTTGAATTTACTAATTCTGGTGAGGCTCAAAATACATAGTTCTCAACTTATCATTGACTCGCAGGTAACCCGTGCTCCGCAAGGGTCTGATTGAAAACTTGACAAACTGAAAACTTGACCTACTGAGAGTTGGAAGAATTCAAAATACGCCAATAACCATCCTCGGTGAATTGAGAATCAATAAGCAAAATTTGAAGTTGATCAGTTGAGTAGTTGAGACGTGATGATGCGTCATTCGTGAATTTCCTATCCCGTACCTGTATAAGCCAATGTTCCCTTTATTATAATACTAGCCGTCAGGCTCTCTTCGCTCGCCATATCCGTCTAGCCAGGAGGCTCCGCCCCCTGGACCCCCGACTGGATCGTCCAGGAATGAGATCAGCAGGCTCGCTCCGCTCGCCTGCATTTTCATTTGAGCATTTTATCATATGTTAGGACACTCCAGTTGGGGGTCCAGACTAAACGTCTGGCTAAACGGATATGGCGAGCGAAGCGAGCCTGACGGCTAGTAATATAATATTCCCAGGATTGAAGTAGCAGTGCCCAATCAATTTTTCCGCGATAAATGCATTTAAATCTTCAACTTGGTACCAACCTAACAAAGTCAACTCAACTTAATGCCAACCTGACAAAATTATTAATTTAGTTGCCAGTTAACAACTGTTTCGAAGAGGTACTCTATCTAGATTATAGTTCTATAGTAACATAATTATGATATGGAAATTTCATTATAATTAAGAGATTGGGAGAAGAAGAATATACATGCTAAAAGACGAACTTTAAACCCTTAAAACAACCTTAGAGTTAAAATATTGCAAAAAGATTTCTTAGTGCGCCTCTAAAGGGCCAACTGAACATACCTACCAAATTTGAACGTTTTTGATCCGGTAGATTTTTAGTTCTGCGAGTGAGTGAGTGAGTGAGTGAGTGAGTGAGTGAGTCAGTCAGTCAGTCAATCAGTCAGTCAGTGAGTGAGTGCCATTCCGCTTTATATATATAGATTGATTGATGACTGGAAGCTGAGTCATACTGGAACTGTGTTGAGTGATACCAGTGCACTCTTGATGTGTGTTACCCAACACTGTCTCTCACTCTCTCACTCTCTCTCTCAAGAGACGGAAGCCTGGAAGCCTGCTAGGCTAGCCCAAAAACCGACTACCGGCATATTATACAGTCAAATCGAGTATAGAATAGAACTCACTTCACGCCACTCTATCACTGCACGCCATCATGCCCACAAAGCTTAACTGTTTACAAGGATCTTCCTTTTCACCTGTCTTCTCCATCCTCTTCTTCTTCTTCTTCTTCTTCTTCTTCTTCTTCAACTTCTTCTTCTTCTTCTTCTTCTTCTTCTTCTTCTTCACCTACTTTTCTTCTTCTTCTTGTTCATTCTGTTTTTCTTCGAGCCGTTTTACCTACAAGGATGTCTGTGATTTTGATTATAGGTCAAGTATACAACTAGAAGAGAGAGAATTACTGTCAATTTGTCTAGTGTCTGAATCTTCATTGAACTCATTCTTCTTTTCCTTTTTATTATTCTTCTCCTTTTTCCTCTTCTTCTCCATCTTCTTCTTCTCTTTCTCCTTCTTCTTTACCTTCTTCTCATTTTTCTTTTCCTCCTTCTCCTTCTTCTTTTTCTTCTTCTCCTTTTTCTTCTTCTCTTTCTTCTTCTTCTCCTTTTTCTTCTTCTTTTTCTTCTTCTCCTTCTTCTTCTTCTTCTTCTTCCTCTCCTTCTCCTCCTTCTTTTTCTCCATCTTCTCTTTCTCTTCCTCACTTTTTCTCTTATTCTGAGCCGTTATCATTACCCTGTAGTCTGAACTGTTCAAGAATTTTTATTTCTACATATCCTCATCTCAGTCTTCTCCTTCTTCCTTTTCTCCTTCTCATTCTAAATCTCCTCCACTCTTCTCTTTTATCACCCTAAACTTCAATTCATTCAACCAGATTTTGTCTCAACTTTTTCCTCAACTCGATCTGAATGCAACAAAAACCTCTGTCTATCTGAACAGAGAAGAATGTAGCAATGTAACAATTGATAAAAACAATATGAAAATCTCGAATTACCCTTTATTTTCAACTAGTTGTTGAACTATTTTGAAGTTTTCAAAAAATAAAGGGTACGTCAAGATTTTCATATTATTTTTATCAATTTGTTAAACAGTAGCCCATGTGAGTCAGGTGTTTTTACTTTCCTTGCCCTATTACCATATTACTTCCGTATTGCTTTCCAAAAAAATTTAAGTTACCCTAATTTCATGTTTTCTATAAGTTTCAAGGTCCCCTGAGTCCAAAAACATGATTTTTGGTGTTGGTCTGTGTGTGTGTGTCTGTGAACACGATAACTCCATTCCTAATTAACCGATTGACTTGAAATTTCAAACTTAAGGTCCTTATACCATGAGGATCCGACAATAAGAATTCAATAAAATTAAATTCAAAATGGCGGAAAAAATGGCCGATAATGGCTAAAAACCCATGTTTTTCACGGTTTTCTCGAAAACGTCTCTAACGATTTTCTTCAAATTTATACCCTAGATAGCTATATATAAGCCCTATCCCTGACATGAGTCTCATTTATGTGAAAATTGCAGGAGCTCTGTAATATTCCTGAGAAGAATGATTTTGTTAAAGCTCTATCACGATTTTTTCAAAATGTCTTGACCGATTTTTTCAAATTCACACCCTGTATAGTTATGTATCAGCTCTATTAACTGGCATGAGTCTCCTCCCTGAGGAATTAACAGGGGGTCCACCCCATCCTTGAGAAATTTACTTTCTAACCTCGTGCGTAAGGTAGGTAGGTAGGTAGAGCAGTTTATTCAAAAGAACACATGTCGATATTTTATTCGTAGAGCAGCTGTTTTGACAACTTTTAAAAAATTCTCAAATTTCATAATTATTCAAACAAAGGAAAATGTACTCTGAACACAATAACAATAGTATAATCGCAGTTTCAATTATTTAGCCGCCAATCGGCATAATGTTATTTCGCTAAATTATTCTCGTTAATGAGGCTTATAGATCAATGTGCAAGGAAAGTTGTGTGAGTGCGCTACACCAGATTTTTCTAACTTGATCTGAATGCAACAGAAACCTCTGTTCATTGGTACAACAGGAAGCTACAATGTAAAATAGATCATTTATTCCTCCACTGTTACAAAAAACTTCCATTAGAACAAGAGAACCGTTTAAAGTAACAATCAGTTCAAATCAATCTGAAAAACATTCCAAAGTTTCATCTGTCGAAGACAAAAGCCACTCAATATCTGCTCCGTTGAACTAGTATCAAATTAATTGAAATTGCAGCTGAAATAATTGCAAATGTTCGAACTTCAAGAACAGGGAATCTCCGCAACAACTGACACTAGTTACTCAAACCTTTCCAATTAATTCTAGAGATTGCATTCTATAGTGAGGTCCACGTTATAATGGCAGTATTTGATTAGCATTGATGTTGCTATCCTTGTCTATCATCTGACAAAGCAGATAAAGCTATCCTTCTCTACATCTGCAATGTTGCCATATCGTCCTTTAACAATGAAGCTCTATCCTTCTCTGTAGTGAGGTCCACGTTATAATGGCAGTATCTGTTCAACATTGGTGTTGCTATCCTTGTCTATCATCTGACAAAGCAGATAGCTCTATCATTCTCTATAGTTAGGTCCACGTTGTAATGGCAGTATTTGATTAACATTGGTGTTGCTATCCTTGTCTATCATTCGACAAAGCAGATAGCTCTATTCTTCTCTGTAGTGAGGTCCACGTTATAATGGCAGTATTTGATTAACATTGGTGTTGTTATCATTGTCTATCAGTCGACAAAGCAGATAGCTCTATCCTTCTCTGTAGTGGGGTCCACGTTATAATTGCAGTATTTGATTAGCATTGGTGTTGCTATCCTTGTCTATCATTCGACAAAGCAGATAGCTCTATCCTTTCTAGCAACGCAGCGATGCGGGATCGTTTTTGAACAATGTAGAAATATAATTAATTAACAGAGCTTGATGGTAGAGTAAGGGTTTGAGTAGTATTTTCAAACTTGTGATTGTAGAGGGAATAGAATTTGAAACTATGCAAATCAAAACTGCGGGGTCTGTCGTCTGTGATTGAAACTATCTACACACAACACTTTAAGTGGGAGTATTTCAATGGGAAATTCCTCTTTTAACTATCATTCTTCTATCAATCCCTTTCACTTTTATTGACTTTTCCCCGCATTTCTCCCATTATTTTCCTTTTCTTTTCCTTTCTCTTCATCACTTGTAATCGAGTACAATCCCCTTCAACATTTCGTTTTTTTCTTCATGTACTCTCTCTTTCATCTTCTCAAAAATATGGTTGAGTGTGAGAGAGGGCCGGCTGCGCCCTAACTCAGCCCTCCAGGTGAAAATGAAGGCAGCGATCCATTCTATTCTTTCTCCTTCTCCTCTTCCTTCTCTCCCCTATCTTCCTTCTCTTTCTCCTCATTCCCTTTCTTCTCCTTCTCCTCTCTCTAAACCTTGTTATTCTCCTCCTCCTCTTTCCTCAACCACCTCATCATCACCATTCATACCCCATGGCTCTAGATGCTTTACTTCTTCTCATTTATTACTTGTTCTCTTAATAACTTGTTCTTGAGCTCAATCCTCTTTCACATTTCTCCTTGTACTCCTCTTTCTCTCCTCCTTCTCTTCTTCCTACTCCTTCTCTTTCTTCATCCATCAATCTATTTTAAATTCATCCTTATCATCTTCCTCAGTCTTCTTCAACATTTTGTCTTCTAGTCTTCCTCTTAATGTTCTTCTCCTCTTCTTGTTCTCGCCTCCTCCTCATCTTCTTCCCACTTCTTTTCTTTGTCCTACTCATACGCTCATCATTGTCTTTCTTCTTCATTCTCAATCTTCTCCAACATTTTGTCTCCTTGTTCTTCTTTATCTTCTCCTTCTCTCTTCTTTCTCAATGTGTCATATTTCTCTCCCCTCTTCTTTCTCCCTTTTCTCATTGTTTCCTTTCTACCATTTTACTTGTTCCCTCCTCATCCTCCTTCTTCTTCTCATCTTCTCACCATCTTCTCCCCAATTCCATAGTAACTTTTCAAGGTTCAAGGCAGAGATCGTAAAATGCACCTGCATCATTATCATTTCGAAACAGGCAATCTCTTCCCACTGTCAATTAGGCACATCCTTACATTATACGGCAATAAATAAGCATACAAATATGCTCCAAACTACAAACCAACTCCGCTAGATAAGTTAGTACGTTTCTAGCTTCCATCTCTATTACTTCCTCTCCTTCTTATTCTTCATCTTCTCCTGCTTCTTCTTCTACTATCTCTCCGTGTTCTTCTTTTTCTTCTTCTTCTTCTTCTTTTTCTTCTTCTTCTCCTTATTGTTGTTTTTCTTCAACTTTCTCTCCGTCTTCTTTTTTCTTCTTCTCCTCCTCCTTCTTCTTCAACTTTCTCTCCGTCTTCTTTTTTCTTCTTCTTCTTCTCCTCCCATTTTCCTTTTCTGCTCTCTTCACGTCCTTCTCTATCTTCCTTTCACTTCCGATCTCCAATCTTCTCCCTCAATTTTCTTCCACCATCTCGTCTCTTCCTTCTCCTCCTTTTGTTTCTTCTCCAACCTCCTCTTTATTTACACTTCGTGTTCTCAACATCTCTCTTCTCCCTCCTCTAATTTACTCTAATCTTCCCCTCCACCAATATCAGATTCTGTTCTTTCTCTATATCTTCAACTTCTTCTCCTTCTTCAACTCATCCTTCTCTTATTCTTCTGCTTCTCCGTCTACTTCGTCTTGTTCTACTCCTTCTTCTTCTCATCACAGTTTTTATTCATCTTACAATCGCTTTCCCTTGTTCTAAACTTCCTAATCTCCACTTTCCTTAAGATTCACTTTCTTCCTTTTTCTTCTTGCTTCGTCTCTTACTCACACTCTCTCTGTCTCTTGGTAGAGAGTTAGTGGGGAGGATATTTTCAATATTCTTTCCGAAGAATGGACATTGATATGTCCAAAGCTCCGCCAATTTATGTAGATGCATAACAATATAATTATCTATAGTTATTATATTAGAAATTACTTTTTCATATCATATATACAGTTCAATAATTATTTTCTTAGTCTATATTATGTAAATTAATCTATAATTTTGCTGTATTGTAAGCTATTGTATATAAGTGTATAAGCCAGTATATATTGTAATCTACATAAATAAAGTACTCAATCAATCAATCAATCTCTCTAATTCTCTCAACCCTTCTTCTTCTTCTCTCATTTTCCTTCTCTGCTCTTTTTCACGTCCTTCTCTATCTCCTTTCACTTCCGATCTCCAATCTTCTCCCTTAATTCTCTCCACCATCTCGTCTCTTCCTTCTCCTCCTTTTGTTTCTTCTCCAACTTCCTCTCATTTACACTTCGTGTTCAAAACTTCTTCTCCTCCTCTAATTTACTCTAATCTTCCCTCCACCAATATCAGATTCTGTTCTTTGTCTATATCTTCAACTTCTTCTCCTTCTTCAACTCCTCCTTCTCTTATTCTTCTCCGTCTACTTCGTCTTGTTCTACTCCTTCTCCTCCTCATCAAAATTTTCCATTCATCTTACAATCGCTTTCCCTTGGTTCTAAACTTCCTCTTCTCCACTTTCCTTAAGATTCCCATTTCTTCTGGCTTCGTCTCTCACTCACACTCTCTCTGTCTCTTGGTAGAGAGTTAGTGGGGAGGATATTTTCAATATTCTTTCCGAAGAATGGACATTGATATGTCCAAAGCTCCGCCAATTTATGTAGATGCATAACAATATACTTATCTATAGTTATTATATAGAAATTACTTTTTCATATCATATATACAGTTCAATATTATTTTCTTAGTCTATATTATGTAAATTAATCTATAATTTTGCTGTATTGTAAGCTATTGTATATAAGTGTGTAAGCCAGTATATATTGTAATCTACATAAATAAAGTACTCAATCAATCAATCAATCTCTCTAATTCTCTCAAACCCTTCCTCTTCCTCTCTCTTTCTCCAATTCTCACAATCGCCTTCCCTTGGTTCTAAACTTCCTAATCTCCACTTTCCATAAGATTCAGTTTCTCCCTCTTTCTTCTGGCTTCGTCACTCACTCTCACTCTCTCAAACCCTTCC
The DNA here is from genome assembly GCF_014356525.2 of Nilaparvata lugens. NCBI lineage: Eukaryota > Metazoa > Arthropoda > Insecta > Hemiptera > Delphacidae > Nilaparvata > Nilaparvata lugens. The sequence goes on along the minus strand of NC_052515.1, from coordinate 30,983,661 downwards.
TCTTCCTCTCTCTTTCTCCAATTCTCACAATCGCCTTCCCTTGGTTCTCAACTTCCCAATCTTCACTTGTTTTAAAATTTAGCTTCTCCCACTTCCGTCTGGCTTTGTCACTCACTCCTCTCTCTCTTTTTTTCTCCCCCTTTTCCTCGCTCACACTCTCTCTTCTATTTCTTCAATTCTCGACTATTTCTTCTGAAACCACTTTGTATGCAATGAGATAGAGACTTCCTATTAGTAGTTTCCGAAACTATTCTTGAGTGCTGAACATATAACTAAGTTCTTTGATATTTCCATATTACTATATGCATTGGAATTGATAGTTTTTGGTGGGTTACAGTATACACCTCGGGACATTCTGATTCCTTACTATTCTACGTTCTTTATTATTGGTTTCCTATTCCAAAATTAATACTCTCACTAAAAATTCGTTGTTTTTTGGGGCTGAAGCTATAAGAATGTGTGAGAATGGGAATGTACCAAGTTGAATGAACTTGAAAACTTGATGGTCTCCATAATGGAATTACGAAATTTTGAGTCCGATTAACATTGGTGTTGCTATCCTTGTCTATCATTCGACAAAGCAGATAGAGCTATCCTTTTCTAGCTCAGCGGAGTTGCCATTATCAACAATGTAGAAGTGAACAACTACAAGACCTAACCTATTTCGGACTATGTGTAGCCTTATCTAAATTTGGGAGAGGAATAGCACTAGGTTACCTTATTTTTTCTCTCCCTAACATTCGGATGATGTACTTATTGTATGAATCAATAAATGGATGAATAATTATTGATTATGTAATCTCAATCAAGGAAATTTATTGCTAGATCAATGAAAAATATTTTCCCTTGTTAAATCTATGTACAGTATATAAAAGCGAAATGGCACTCACTGACTGACTGACTGACTCACTCACTCGCATAACTAAAAATCTACCGGACCAAAAACATTCAAATTTGGTAGGTATGTTCATTTGGCCCTTTAGAGGCGTACTAAGAATCTTTTGGCAATATTTTAACTGTGAGGGTGGTTTTTAAGGGTTTAAAGTTCGTCTTTTAGCATGTATATTCTTCTTATTCTCTTAATTATAATTGAAAAGTGTCCATACCATATGGAACTATAATCTAGAGAGAGTACCTCTTCGAAACAGTTGTCAACTGGAAACTAAATAAATAATTTTGTCAGGTTGGCATTAAGTTGAGTTGACTTTAGGTTGGCACCAAGTTGAAGATTGAAATGCATTCATGCTACTTCAATCAGAGCTTTCCTGGGAATACAATATTATAGCCGTCAGGCTCGCTTCGCTCGCCATGTCCGTTTAGCCAGGCGTTTAGTCTGGACACCCGACTGGATCGTCCTAACATATATGATAAAATGCTCAAATGAAATGCAGGCGAGCGAAGCGAGCCTGCTTATTTCATTCTTGGACGATCCAATCGGGGTCCAGGGGGCGGAGCCCCCTGGATAGACGGATATGGCGAGCGAAGCGAGGCTAGTATGAAATATAATTATTACTTGGTTGTAACTTGAAAAATATTTTCCCTTGTCAAATAAAATATAATTATTGATCATTTCAAACTACAATGAACAATTAATATTACATCAGATATACTGGTATCAGCTATCCTCTATAGAAGGCAGTGGCAAGACAGAGAATCGGCCACACTGTTCTCCCATCTTCCTCCACAGCCATCATAACGTGGACCTCACCATAGTTTCTCCAGATCTATTTAGGTAATCTCTGGTATCAGATCAATTACACAATTACGCTCTCATTGTTCGTAAGACCTACTCATGAGCGTAATTCACACGGAAATCCTACGTTACGCTAGTCTGAATGAAAAATTAATGAATGGAGACTACCGTTGTTATTAATGAATGCAACTTTCACTTTCCGAAAAATAACTCACTGCAAATTCACTCCAAACCTTCAGCGTCAGATAGATGGGAAGCTTTGATCTTGGTTCCAAGGAATGCTGTCACTTTGGAGTTGATTTCACGGCTTTCCGAAAAATAACTCACTGCAAATTCACTCCAAACCTTCAGCATCAGATAGATGGGAAGCAGTGGTTTAATATAAAACAAATGCTGACATTTTGAAGTTAATTTCACGGTTTAATTCTTAACTTGTGGGTATGAATGATTGATGAAGTTTTGCTGAGTTTGAGAAAAGAGTTTATAAGAAACTGGAGTGGACGTTCTACAATTTGGAAGAGATGACTATCATTAATTTATTGTAAGTTTGTGAGAAAAGATTGGAAGAAACTACTGTGTTGGTTGTTTTATCAAATACAGGAGTAGAAATTTTTGTAGAGAATTGTTTGTGAGGAATGATGGAGAAAAGTTGCTAATAACTTCGCAATGAGAATTTGAAAAATCTGGTGTGGCGCACTCACACAACTTTCCTTGCCGTTATGGAAATTGATAACCTGACGCTAGTGCTCCCGCGCATCTCAAGTCTACTATTCAAAGATTTGAGCCAGCTGGTGACAGGGCAATAACGCTGGACACACATGAGTTCTGCTGTCTCTTCATAGTGAATGATTTAATAGAATCAACATAATTTCAATTGAATAATCACATTTTCTCGAATTTGGAGCTTATTTTCAATTTAGGTGAAAATGTTACTGAACATTAATTGTAGAGATTTTCATGCTCAATCTACTCCACTTGATTCTTTTCGTTTCAATTGTATCTGAAGACTGATAATCGGAATCTATCTGCATTGATGGGGCGAAGCTCCTGAAATTTTTACAGATATGGACTTGTAGCAGTTGATAGAGCTTATCGATGACTATTTTAGGGTTGATTTTGATCGAAATCTTTGAAGCCGTTTTCGAGAAAATCGCGAAAAGCCCTGTTTTGGAAACATTTTCGCCATTTTAGCCGCCATCTTGAATTGCATTTGATTGAGATTGTTCATGTCGGATACTTATAGTGAAAGGACCTTAAGTTTCAAATTTCAAGTTATTCCGTTGATTGGGAGATGAGATATCGTGTACACAGATACACATACACTCATACACACACACACAACACACACACACACACACACACACAGATACACACACACACACACATACAGACCAATTCCCAAAAACCACTTTTTTGGGTTCAGGGGACCTTGAAACGTATAGTAACTTAGAAATTGAAGTACCTCAATTCGAGAAGAAGAAGAAGAAGAGAAGAAGAAGAAGAAGAAGAAGAAGAAGAAGAAGAAGAGAAGAAGAGAAGAAGAAGAAGAAGAAGAAGAAGAAGAAGAAGAAGAAGAGAAGAAGAAGAAGAAGAAGAAGAAGGAAGAAGAAGAAGAAGAAGAAGAAAGAAGAAGAAGAAGAAGAAGAAGAAGAAGAGAAGAAGAAGAAGAAGAAGAAGAAGAAGAAGAAGAAGAAGAAGAAGAGAAGAAGAAGAAGAGAAGAAGAAGAAGAAGAAGAGAAATAGTAGACAGGACAGAATATGAATGAGATGGAGGAAGCAATATAGTCTCTTGATCTTTCAGCTTATAAATGATGATGCGGAGCTTTTGAAACAAAAGAACGGATATTATTATGATCTGCAATATTCTACCAGAGAGTATAAATTCCAAACAAAGAGTATTTTATACAGAACTCTGTGTATTGAACTGCGTATCAAGCAGTTTTCCACTGAAACAAACCTTGAATGTTTTTCCAAGAACAGTACCGTATAGTAGATATTATTAAATGTCACCGTCTCCTAGAATGTCAACAAAGTATTGTTTCAATTTCCCATGATATTCACTCAGTTCTGTCAACTATTTCTTCTTCTTCTTCTTCTTATTCTTCTTCTTCTTCCTCGTTTTCCTCCTCTCTTTTCCACAACCATTCTCGGTAAATTGAGATAATTATTTTCATGCAAAATTCCAGTACTCGACTTATTGAGTAGTTGAGACGTGATGATGCGACCCTGAATTGTATCAAAATTCATGATACAAAAAGTGTAATAGGAGTTTCAGTACTCACTGTATTATAGGAGAAAATTGTAAGAGGTTTTCTAAGAGAATATTATTTGAGAACTATCAGGTAAACTGTGCTCTGCAAGGGTCTAATTAAAAACTTGACAAACTGAAAACTTGATCTACTGGAAACTTGAAGAATTTGAAAAATGTGCCTATAACCATCCTCGGTGAATTAAGAATCTATATGCAGAATATCAAGTTAATCAGTTGAGTAGTTGAGACGTGATGATGCGTCATTACTGAATTTTCCATCCCTTACACGTATAATCCAATTCTTCCCTTTATTGGGCCATACATCATAGATATATAATACAAGGAGATGAAAATTTATGGGAAAAACTGTGGGATCAAGAACTTTGATAACGATCTATCAAGTAGGAGATTAAATATATCGATCGATTTATTAATTTATTTATCTGTTTGTGGTTATTGCAAAGGAGCACTGATCAGAAGAGGAAATCTAAGGATACCCCTTGTACAATTTATCTCCCAAATTTAGATAAGATGTCCGAAATAGGGATATGATTTCACTTCCAAGTTTGTTTCTCAGTATTTCTCCAAAATTATATTTTTAATATGTGAATATTTCCTATTTCAGTTAAAATAATGTGAAATATTTCTCCTATGTTTAATTTTGAAGCATCTAAATTGAAATACTTTGTGAAAATACTCCAGGACTGACAATTTTGTGAATTGAAGACTACAAGACTTAACCTATTTCGGACTATGTTTTATCTAAATTTGGGAGAGGAATAGCACAAGGTTATCTTATTTTTTCTCTCCCTATCATTTTGATGATGTACTACTTATTGTATAAATCAATAAAGAATTAAGAACTTTTGACTCATTCGACCCATTTTCACTCATTGATTAATCCATCATAATATCTTATTTGCAGATTTCTTGTAACATGGTTGTATTGGCTGTGATTCTTTTGTCTTTGAAGCTTTAATATAATAAGATTTGCAAATCTCTTGTAACGTGGTTGCAGTTTCCGTTATGAATGAATACCAGAGTCATGTCACAAATTACAATTACTCCAGTTTCATCACCTCAGATTGTCAGCATTTCCTCAATGGAGAGCATCAATGTAATCAATGATGAATACTGACAGTTTAAACTGCAACACACTGATGAATATTCGAGCCCGTTCCAATATTGCAACAAATTTGACAAGGGAAATCTCTTCCACAAATTTTCCCACAACCCTAATCGACGATCAAAATTTGGAAATAACGCTTGAATTTTGAAGAGATTCGATAGTACATTGATGATCCACATAATTTTGAGAGGAATTTCATTGTGTTGGAAATTGTTAATTTGAGAATGGAAATTGCAGTTTGCTGAATAGTTTAAGGGTAGGAATTTCATCAAATTGTGCACGAAAATTGCTGGTGATTCTCATATCGGAGATGATTTTAGATGGTGAATAGTTTACATTTATTTCCTCTTGAAACCACCTTCCATCTCAATCTCCTCAATAGCCTGGAAGCACACTTATGTTTGCTAACACAATTTGATTCTATATTATACTGCAGTAATTTTCTATTACAATCTTATTGAAAACCTGAAAACATTCCATTCACGCACAAGTCTGACCTCAAACAGGTGTCATCCTCAGGTATTTACTCTATCATAGCCTACATTACACATTTAAGCCCACATGTTAGAATCGAATGAAAGTAAAAATTCCAACAATCTCCAATTATATCTGAAGGGACATTCACTTTTCTAATATAGGAAGATAATACCGGTACAGTCCTATACTATAACTGTATTATACTACATACTGTATACTGTGCTATTTATTGAGGATAGTACAGTACGATGACAATCCAAGCTAAATTCTCCAATTAATGTGGCCTACCGCCAATCTTGCACCAAAATTACAATCACTGTTACGAAATCTTCCAGATTCTTCCCTTTCACTATCAGATTTATTCAGTAAATTGCTTGTAATATCCTTACGTGGTCAGTCAGGCTGTTTCCATTATTTACTGAATCATTTCAGTGCTGTACTTAGCATTAAATTACATCAGTACATGGACACTTTGAGGACGTTATTTAATTGGTTAATTACTGTGATTATCTAGTGGGGAAATTGAATGGAAAAGACTAAGAAATTGTCAAAAACAACAGATTTCTGACTCTTTATATGTCAGTCTGACTGAGTCTGACTCATACAGAGTTTATGAAGTTTATAAATCTGTGGTTTTTGAAAATTTCTTAGTCTTTTTCATTCAATATGAATGATTACCACAATATCAACTTCTCAACTACACAAAAAGTATTGGAGAAATTTTTGAAGTAGATTTTTACTCATCTATAAATTTCTTCAAAACTTGTGAATAATAGATTTAGGACCTATGTCATCTTGAATCGAAAGTGAGGTCGACGTTATATTGTCACATGGGAAAAAAGTGTACTTTTTACTAAAATTTTCAGAGTTTTTATTTCATATAATTTGGAAGTATAATATAGAATATATTATAATATATAATATACTGTTCTGTGAACAGTAGAAGCAGTAATCTCATCCACAAATACCTGATAGAAACTGTAGACCTAGCAATAGACTGACTTCTCCACACATCTATGTAATCACTTGTCAGCTGATTTATGATGAATAATTCTATAGTCTGATTTTTACTCTAATATTGGCGTATGAAGGAGGCTCCTTCTTCCTTTCATATTATCCTTGAAATGCAACATTTCCAAAAAACTTGTATATACGTCGACGCGCGATTAAAAAAGGAACATACCTGTCAAATTTCATGAAAATCTATTACCGCGTTTCGCCGTAAATGCGCAACATATAAACATTTAAACATTAAGAGAAATGCCAAACCGACGACTTGAATCTTAGACCTCACTTCGCTCGGTCAATAATGGCAGTGTCTGATTAGCAATGGTATTGCTATCCTTGTCTATCATTCAACAAAGCGGATAACGCTATCTCTTTCTTGCTTTTCTTTGTTGCCAGATCGTCTTTTAACAATGTAGAATTATTAATTGATTAACAAAATATTTCATCTTGATTTGGAAAATTCTTTATGAAATTATTGAAGAATATTACTCCTTCCTCAATGAAATATAATTAATCATTTTAAACGAGAATGAACAGTTAATATTACATCAATAAACCTGTATCAGATACCGTCTATAGAAGGCATTGACAAGACAGTGAGAATCGGCAACGTTGTTCTCCCATCTTTTTCCACTGCCATTATAACGTCGTCCTCACTATAGTTTATAATAATTCTTCTCCCAATAGTTCAAACCTATTCTACCTTTCCACAGGTGATTACCTTAATTCAACAACAGGTGGAAATCGTGACTATAGTAGACTGTAATCATAATTTCGTCACCTTTCAATTATTACAATCACTTAAATTGTTACCATTATTATCATCTTCCACAATTTCTGTTACGTATTGCCTCTATATTCTTATATAGAATATAGCAATTTCT
>NC_052515.1:30933725-30976119 GCF_014356525.2 Nilaparvata lugens | reverse complement strand
TATCAACATATCAAGCATTATAAAAACTACAAAGTCATAAGAAAGCAAAAAGAATGATGATAATCTAGAATAGGATGCTCCTAGACAATATCACAGTTGAAGACTACAAAATTCAAAACTCCTAAACATAGGCTACACTCAAGACTGCTATCAGCTATCGACCAATAGAGGCTGAGCTCTACTGTCATTGGCTGAGACAAGACACGCCCAAGTATTCCAAATATGGTCATGAGAACCGTTGGGTTGAACATCAACAAATTCACTTCTCTTAACAAGATCATACCACTATAGTGAAGTCCACATTATAATGTCAGTTGAGAAAGATAGGAGAACAACGTTGCCGATCATCTGTCTTGTCAATGCCTTCTATAGACGGTAGCTGATACAGGTTTATTGATGTAATAATAACTGTTCATTCTCGTTTAAAATGATGAATTTTATTGTATTAAACAGGAAACTATATTTTTCAATAATTTCATAAAGAATTTTCATAATTGAGATAAAATATTTGGTTAATCAATCATTAGTTCTACATTATTGAGAGACAATCTGGCAAAAGAGCGAAGAGAGAAAAAGATAGTGCTATCCGCTTTGTCGAATGATAAACAAGGATAGCAATACCATTGCTATCCTGTGTCTTGTCAATGCCTTCTATAGAGTGTAGCTGATACAGGATTATTGATGTAATAATTAACGGTTCATTCTCGTTTAAAATAATCAATTACATTTTATTAAGCAAGTAATTATATTTTTCAATAATTTCATAATGAATTCACATAATTAAGATGAAATATTTTGTTAATTAATTATTAATTCTACATTGTTGAGAGACGATCTGGCAACAGAGCAAAGCAAGAAAAATATAGCGCTATCAGTTTTGTTGAATGATAGACAAGGATAGCAATACCATTGCTCATCAAACATTGCCATTATAACGTGGACCTCACTATAGTTATTAAGTTGTATGTTGCTGGTATCTCTATAGGTATACGTTACAAAGATTCTATTCTACAAGTTGAAAACCTTTGCAGTGAATCATATCAATTACTAGCAGATAACGCATGCTCTGCAAGTGTTCACTTAAAAACTTGACAAACTGAAAACTAGACCTACTGAAATCTTGACGATTTGAAATATGCCCATAACCATCCTCAGTAAATTGAGAATCTAAATGCAAAATTTCAAGTTGATCAGTTGAGTAGTTGAGACGTGATGATGCGTCATTCGTGAATTTCCTATCCCGTACGTGTATAAGCCAATTTATCCCTCAATTATAATATTTCAAAGATTATATAGATTATTGGATGTCCTCCACAAGATTATAGAGTGAATAATCTATATTCGTACAGTACCACCAAGCCTTAGATTATAATATTATGATGGAATCAGAAGATAAGAATTACATAATCAATTTTCAGTAATTTTCAGTAATTTTTGAGTGATTATAATATTATGATGGGATCAGAAGATAAGAATTACATAATCAATTTTCAGTAATCTTCGACAGGTACCATGTCAAATGTCAATGAACGCCACCTAATTTAAACTACTGAAAAAAAACCAATCAAAACTTTCCGATCGATCGCAGAAATTAGAGACTACTGTGTCAGTAGAGCATAAAACTCATTCAAGGATCTAATCCTTAGTCCTTTCCCAACAAAAATCGAAAGTTAAGAGGAGGAAGTGAAGAAAAAAAAGAGATAAAAGATTGGAATAACGTCCACTAACCAAATTGGAAGCTCACTGACCTGTTTTATCTGTATTATAAATGTATTGAAAAATCAATGAAGGGTCTAATCCTCAAATTCTTCATCCTCTACCAACAAAAAATATAAAGTTGGAGAAGGAGAGTGGAGTAGAAATAAAGAAGAAAAAATAGTGGAATACCATGCTCACTGACCTGTTTATCTGTATTATAGATATATTGAAAAATCAATGAGGGATCTAATCCACAAATTCTTCATCCTCTACCAACAAGAAGTATAAGTTGGAGAAAGAGAGTGGAGAAAAAATAGTGGAATATCATGCATCACTGACAAAATTAAAATCTCACTGACCTGATTATCTGTATATGAATATATTGAAAAATCACTCAAGGATCTAATCTTTCAAATTTTTTATCCTTCCTCAACAAAAAGCGAAAGTTAGAGAAAGAAAGTGGAGAAAAAGAGAAAGAAAAGAGAGGAATAATGTCAACTAACCAAATTAAAAGCTCACTAACCTGATCATCTGTATAAAAATATATTCGAAATTCAGTCAAGGATCTAATCTTCCAAATTCTTTATCCTTTCTCAACAAGAAGCGAAAATTGGGAAAGGAAAGTGAAAAAGAAAATGAGAGCGAAAAAGGCTAGAATTAACATGCACCACTAACAAAATTGAAAGCTCAGTGACCTGATCATTTGTATATTAATTTATTGAAATTTACAGAAAGAATTAATCCTTTAAATCCTCCATCCTTTCCTAATAACAAGCGAAAAATGGAGAAGGGCTCCGCCCCCTGGACCCAAGACTGGATCGTCCAAGAATGAGATCAGCAGGCTCGCTTCGCTCGCCTGCATTTTTCATTTGAGCATTTTTATCATATGTTAGGACGATCCAGTCGGGGGTCCAGACTAAACGTCTGGCTAAACGGAAATGGCGAGCGAAGCGAGCCTGACGGCTAGTAATATAATATTCCCAGGAATAGCTCTGATTGAAGTAGCAGTGCCCAATCAATTTTTCCGCGATAAATGCATTTCAATCTTCAACTTGGTGCCAACCTAACAAAGTCAACTCAACTTAATGCCAACCTGATAAAATTATTAATTTAGTTGCCAGTTAACAACTGTTTCGAAGAGGTACTCTATCTAGATTATAGTTCTATAGTAACATGGAAATTTCAATTATAATTAAGAGATTGGGAGAAGAAGAATATACATGCTAAAAGACGAACTTTAAACCCTTAAAAGCAACCCTTAGAGTTACAATATTGCCAAAAGATTTCTTAGTGCGCCTCTAAAGGGCCAACTGAACATACCTACCAAATTTGAACATTTTCGGTCCGGTAGGTTTTTAGTTATGCGAGTGAGTGAATGAGCGAGTGAGTCAGTCAGTCAGTGAGTGAGTGCCATTTCGCTTTTATATATATAGATAACTTATTGAAATTCACAGGATTCAATCCTTCAAATCCTCCATCCTTTCCTAATATTAGGCAAAAATGGATAAGAGGAGTGGAAGAAAAGAGAGCAAGAAGAGACTAGAACATGCACCACTAACAAAATTCAAACCTCACTGACCTGATCATTTTTAAATAAATATCTTGATCAAGTCATCCTGAAATATGTAAGTTTTTGAGTATTTTCAATCCATCTATATCGTGTTTTCTATATATATCCATAATAAAATAATAGAGAAATGAATTGGCATATACAAGTGGATTGAAGTGAATATATAGTCGAAAGCCTTCTACAATTATTGGTTGATTACATTAATCGGCTGTTAAAATTAACGGGAGAAAGTTAACGTTAACGCGCTCTTTTTTTATCATAATAATTGATGGAGCGTTAACAGTTACAGTGTTGATTCTGTTTTGGTAGTCACTCACTCTCTCATTCATTCTATCTCTCTTTCTGTCGCTCTATCTCAATTTGAATAGGAAAGAGAGAGAGAGTGTGAGAGAGGGAGAAAGAGTGAGACAAGAAATCACAAGACCTCTGATGATGCACACTAGAATAATAATGTATTCTAATGAATGCGAAATTGAGTCAAGTGATATTATGAGAAAACTGGAGAATCTTGCGGTCCAATTCACCTGATTCTTCTTCTTCTTCTTCTTCTACGTCATCATCATCTTCTACTACTTCTTCTCCTTCTTCAATCTCATAAGAATGCGGTAATAATCAGGAAGTTTAGTGTTTGCAACTCAAGTATCCGTTTACTGTCGACTTCTATTCTTCTCATTTCTCTCTTGTTCTCCTTTTTCATCTTCCTTTTCTTCTTCTTCCTTGAAGAGGCCTTAAAGAGGATTAAAATCTGTAATTGTTGAATTAAAAACAACTGAGCTGCAATTACTCTGAGAAGATACCAGCTTCAATTTCTGCTTCCTTTTTAGGTGCACTACCTTAACTGAATCCAATTTCCTATTTTCTTGTTTTGAATCAATCACCTATCCTCTAGCTGCTAAACTGCGATAAGAACTGATTAATTCCTCCTTCTTATTCTCCTTCTTCTTCTCCTTCTTCTCCTTCTCCTTCTTCTTCTTGTTCTCCTTTTTCCTCTCACTGTATTAAATAAATTATTCATGTGCAAAATGATGAAAATAGGTCATTCACTGTGAAGATATAGGAGCGTTCATCAAGCCGATTAATGTCGATTTTTAATGTTTTGTTGAGGTGAGAGTGTATGAACGGCACAATATGAGAGACTACCAGCGTCACACAGCTTCACGGGAAAGAATTACATGAACTATCGGCTTGAGATAACAGAAAGAGTTGCGACATAAACGCCCTATACCATGGGATATCTACTTACGCTATTGTTTCTCTATGGTAATATACAGTAATCATAATAGAAGAAGGATATGATATGACGCTTGGATTGTTAGATTATGAAATCCACATGATATTGAGAATCAAATAAAAATATTATATCATACTTTTCTGAAGATATTGTTCTCTCAGACTCTCAGTGAACTTTATACTGACGATAAACTTCAGATATGAGATCTTCAAATGAGGTTCTTCTGAGAGATATTGTCTCACTTTGATTTGAGTTATGAATTTTGAATATAATCACCTCAATAGCCTCAATTCAACCCAAATTCAAATGGGAAATTCTAGTGTACATGAAGGAATGAAGAGAAATTACTATAACTTATTAATGAATTCAAATACATTTATACATTTTTAAATTCATTCATACATTGATGGATACAATATCAGTCTCAACTATGAATGATTGGGGAAGGAACAACAGGCTTAAAGCCCAAAACTGTTCCTTTCCCAAATTTAGATAGAAATTGTCCAAAAATAGGTTAAGTTTACACTTCATGATACATGCACTCTAACTACAGTTTTCAACATGCAAATAAGATACTTCGCTTTTCACAAGTTGAACTAGTCTTCAAGTTTTCAATAACTTTTCTCTATGAAGTAAAGTTTTGGAAAAATCTCTCCAAAGACAAGACAAAATGCCTGAAGCACTTCATAAACAAGTAGCTAATGTTGTCAAATCTCAAAGCAATAAGCCATTCTGTGTTTGAGTGTAAACAAGACGGACAAGAAAGAACTACAAAGGAGAAGAAGAAGAAGAAGAAGAAGAAGAATAAAAAGAAGACGGGAAGGAGGAGGTGGAGGAGTGATGAAGAAGGAGGAGATGGTAAGTTGAGCGAGAATAAGTTTTTGTCAAAGTAGATCCTCGGGGCAATTAATGAGTGAGTAAGCGAGATGGCCAACTTTAGCGTTTTCATATTTTATAATAAGGACTTGAAATATTGTAAATCTGTTGTGAACTTGAGGATAATAAGAACAAAATTTTGATAAACTATTTTGTCATGACATAAAAATCGTCATAATTCTAGAGAAAGAAGGAGTGATGGAGTTGGAGCTCTATAGTCTAGATTCCACAGAACTAAGCCTTTCCATGATTATTCTGAGATCTGAACCTTTTCAACAGTTTTGGGTGGGTTCCGCACAAACGGGAAGCGATTTTACAACTCATAAATCAAATTCAGAGGCATTGAATGAAGCGGTCACCCTTTCAATGGATGAAGCAGGTGCATGATTCTCAACTTATCTAAGCGACATCTTATCAGCGCGAACACTGTGTCAAACCGCACTCAAAATGAAGAAAAAGGTGAAGGAGAAGGGAAAGAAGAAGAGGAGAAGGAGGAGGTGGTGTTGAAGTAGAAGAAGAAGAAGAAGAAGAAGAAGTAGTAGTAGAAGAAGAAGAAGAAGAGGAGAAGAAGTTGATAAAGAAGACGAAGAAGAATAACAATAACAAGAAGAATTCTACTTTAGAGTTCCACTGTAGTTGTCTAAAACATGGAAATCAATCATGAATCAATGTGCCTCTAATTATCTATACAAGGCCCAAAATTTAAGTACAGTAATTGATTAACGCATGTTGTAATACAAAAGCCTATCACACCTCCGGTGAAATTCCATGAGAGGTACCTTTAGTTTGTCAGCATCATTCAAATGGTGAGCATTAATGTTACATATTAGCATGTACCAGAACAACTATAGTGAGGTCCACGTTATAATGACAGTGGAGAAAGATAGGAGAACAGCGTCGCCGATTCCCTGCCTTGACACTGTCTTCTATAGAGGATATCTGTTACCGGTATATCTGATGTAATATCAACTGCTCATTCTTGTATTAAATATTCAATTAGAGGTATTATTTATTCTCAAAGAGAATATATTTTTCCTATACAGTAATTTTTTTTTCCTACAGTTACCTTGAAAAGTGACCATTCCTGCACTGATTACAGAACGCAAAGAATCACTTTTCCGCTCTAGTGAGCAAAGTATTACTTTGCGTACTCTTAATACTTTGCGTATTATCTTGCAGCCATCCCAATCAGATGTTGACATTGTTGGCGTGTATTTTGAATGCGAATTTGTTCCGTCTATATTTTTTCTGATTTTCTAATAAATAAAAATGAGAACTCATTAAATTATACATTTTGAACATTATTAATTATTCATTATTTCAAAATAATATTCCTTTCATTCATAAATTGATTGGTTGAAAAATTATTTAGAAATAAAGATTTACTCAAAATTATTCAAATTTTCAATTCTATTGGATTAATTCAATTTTTCATTTGAATGAATTATCGATTATTAATTTTCAATTGGACTATCAAGTTTGAAATGAATTGAAGTTGTTATTAATAGCAAAATATACAGACAAACATTTTATGGATTTCAGTCATCATAATCAACCACTAGTCATATTCAATGGTAACTGTAGGAAAAACTTAATGTGAAATACGTGCGCAAAGTTCCTCTGCTGCACTCAAGAGACCATTCCGCCCTCGCCTACGGCTCGTGCGTAAACGTTTCTTTCGGTGCAGCAAACTGTCACTTTGCGCACTAGTTGCACAAATAACTATTTTCAATGACTGAATAATCAATAACCATATTTGAGATGGAATGTTTCGTGTGTCTACATTGTTAAAAATCCATCTGGCAACGTTGCGTAGCTGAAAACGCTAATTTCGGGCGTATCTTTGGAATTTTTCCCAAATCCGTTCTTAGTGCGCCTCTAAAGGGCCAACTGAACATACCTATCAAATTTGAACGTGTTTGGTTCAGTAGATTTTTAGTTCTGCGAGTGAGTGAGTCAGTCAGTCAGTCAGTCAGTCAGTCAGTGAGTGAGTGCCATTTCGGTCTTATATAAATAGATGATAGACAAGGATAGAAACCCCTATGTTAATCAAATACTGCCATTATAACGTGGACCTCACTAAAGTCTTAAATCTGTGCTATAAGGTAACCTGAAAGATTAAGGTGGAATTATACACTGTAGAAACATCACAGAAATTGATTCCTATACAGTCTTATGTAATCGATAACCCACAGGTAGGCTCAACCCCGAAATAATTGGTAATGACCTCTAATTGAAGTGTGTTACAAGTGTAATAAAGATTCAATTACATGAGACTGAAGGGTGAGTACCCTGTTATTATCCGACACCCGAAAAAATACCTCCCAAAGATTTCGATGATTAATTTCACTGAAGATGTTCGTGGTACATTGTGATGTCATGTGAAGATAGCGTATGGTATAGATAGTAGATGAACGGGCCCTTTAGAGGCTAGACACTTGTAAAACTTCAAAGGATATAGCCTATGATTATAGGATGCATTTAAGATGAGGATGATATCCTTTACATAATAGTTTAGTGTTCATATCGTTTGAGATTGATAGGAGAAATGCTAGGCTCACCTTCTTCTAGTTATTTCTTCTTTTTCTTCTTCTTCTTCTTCTTCTTCTTCTTTCTTCTTCTTCATCTTCTTCTTCTAATGAATAATATGAAGGAAACAAGTGGAGAGAGAAAGGCAGAGTGAAGAACGATGAGAATTTGGAAGAAAATGGAGGTACAAATAGGATAAGAAGGAGAAAAAACAAGAATGATAAAGAAACAAGAATGAGAAGAAGAAGAAGAAAAAAATGTAGTAGTAGAAGAAGAAGAAGAAGAAGAAGAAGAAGAAGAAGAAGAAGAAGAAGAAGAAGATGATGAAGAAGAAGAAGAAGAAGAAGGAGAAGAAGAAGAAGAAGAAGAAGAAGAAGAAGTCACCGATAAGACAGGATATACCTCTAATTTTATTCTAGAAATACAGTGATATATATTATATTATTGAGGAGAAATACGAAATGTTTTCAGGATGGGGTAATATCAATGTTTTTAGAAAAGGATATATATAAGGGCGATAAACGGACACCTCTCAATAGATTATAAATAATTGAAGAATTACTTTGACATTCACTTTGACATTCACAAATCGTGAGTTGATAACGTTCATGTAAGTTAATAATAATATGCTAAAGTATCCATTGATAAAATGTTATGTCAATTTGAAGATTTCCTCACCACACCGTTATAAGTTTTGGAATCCTATAAGGAGTAATGACATGCAAATGCCAAAACACTGAAGAAATGGCATGCATGTAAAATTGCATTATAATGTGCATATAGAATTGCTTCGAATTATGAAATAATCGATACCCTTTAAAACTTTTAGTTTTTCATATTCTTCCAACTCAATCATATTCTCAAATCATGTATTCCCCCAAAGTTTCTATATCTTTTTCTTCTATATGCCGGCTCCGCGACGGAGATTGGCGATCATCAATGCAATAATTTGGATTCTATTGACTGCAGCTCGGAACAGAGATGTTGAGTCAATGTTGAACCACTCTCTCAGGTTCTTTAATCAGGATGTTTTCCTTCTTCCAGGCCGGCGTCTTCCTTCAATCTTGCCCTCCATTATCAACTGCAGGAATCTGTTCCTCTCATTGCGCATCACATGTCTAAAATACTGAAGCTTCTGACTCTTAATACAATAAAGAACCTCCACTTTAGTCCCAATTCGTTCTAATACCCCAGAATTCCTCACCCTTTCTGTCCATGAAATACGAAGAATGCGCCGATAAAACCACAGTTCAAACGCCTGCAGCTTTGCTGTATACTTTGCAGTTACTATATACTTTTGTATAATTATACTATGGTGAGTACTTCTCAACTCTACTCACTCAGATTGTTCCATACTGAATAAATTATTGGATTTCATATCAAAGAAGAATAATTATTATTTAAGATTCTCTTTCAAATTTATCAGATTAAGTAGGCCTACAGAAATGAACAAAAGAAGAGCAACTCGATGGCCCGGTTGCTCAACAGCCGGTTAATTTTTAACCGTGATTAACTTTATGAGAACCAATCAGAGAAGGCGTTTTCGAAAAGACGGGGTTTTCTGAATGGTTCTCGTGGAATTAATCTCGGTTAAAATTTAACCGGCTGTTTTGCAACCGGCTCTAAGATTATAGAACTGAACAAATTATGTACTATAAACATTTTCGTAGTGCAATGGTACTAAAAAATCTGATAACATTATTTCAAACACATTGAAAACCTTCTATTATTCTGAGGACAATCTACAGTGACAGAGGAAGTATTTAGGAGGATATACTCCTAGTATTTAGGATATAGTATTGAGGATATACTCCTAGTATTCGGGATACTATTTCCGTCTTTTGGAGGAGACGATAAACCGTCGGTCTCATCTACCTAAAAAGTAGTCGTCATCTCTCATCACTCATTACCCACGCACAAGCCTAACAGCTTATGTGAGCATCACCCTCAGTGAAAAAAATTCTATTGTTGACCGAACGCAGTGAGGTCTATATTTTAACTCGAATTTTCTGTCGTCTGTTTGCATGTAACGCATTTACGGCAAAACTCGTTGATAGGATTCTATGAGATTAGGCAGGAATATTCCTTTTTCAACTACGCATCGATGTATACACATGGGTTTTTGAAATTTTGCATTTTAAGGATAATATGAAAGAAAGAATTTCCTCCATACTCCGATATCTATCATCTACTCTGAAAATAGGATTAAGAAACTAAGGAATTTTTCATAATCAATCAGCTGACAAGTGGATCATTCATTGCATGCATTACATAGATAGATGCATTCCATAGAGAAACAATAGCGTAATAGATATCCCATGGTATAGGGCGTTTATGTCGCAACTTTTACTGTTATCTCAAGCCGATAGTTCATGTAATTCTTTTCCGTGAAGCTGTGTGACACTGGTAGTCTCTAATATTGTGCCGTTCATACACTCTCACCCCAACAAAACAGTAAAAATCGACAATAATCAACAGTAATCGGCTTGAGATAACAGTGAAAGTTGCGACATAAACGCCCTTTACCATGATATATCTACTTATATCTGGAAAAGCCAGAGGTGACACCAGGTGGTGACTTCTGGATGAGAAATCCGCGAGAGGTCTACTGCTCACAGAAATACTTGTACTAGTAGTTCTGTGAACAATAGACCTCGCGCAGTTATAAACCATAGCCTCCTCTAATACTGTCAATCAGAGTTAATTATGCCCTGTCCTGTCGTGTAGGCGAGATATTGATGTGCAAAAACCTGATGGCTGTTTGGGTTGTTGTATGGACTATAATTTGTTGTAAACAACTATTCTAGCCTACTATCATCGAAAGCTTACCGAGTTGAAAGCAGAGTAAAGTCAGGAGAAAATACGCTATTTCAAGTTATCAATAATTGCATGCCTCATTGAATGCAATCAATTGTCCACACGACAGCTGATTTTTCACCAAGTTACATGAGATATTAATTACATGCAATTTGTAATCCACTAGACAGCTGGTTTATGATGAATAATTCTATAGTCTGATTTTTACTCTAATATTGGTGTATGAAGGAGGCTCATTTTCCTTTTAGGTAATAGATTTTCATGAAATTTGACAGGTATGTTCCTTTTAAAATTGCGCGTCGATGTATATACAAGGTTTTTGGGAATTTTGCATTTCAAGGATGATGATAATCCTTGAAATGCAAAATTTCCAAAAACCTTGTATATACGTCGACGCGCAATTTAAAAAGGAACATACGTGTCAAATTTCATGAAAATCTATCACCGCGTTTCGCTGTAGATGCGGAACATATAAACATATAGAGAAATGCAAAATCGTCGACTTGAATCTTAGAACTCAGTTCGCTCGGTCAACAATACTATCTGTACAGCTCTCTATCTAATATCATCTAATAATTACTCTATTAATACAATCCCGTGCACAATCTACCAACTCTACTCCATAACAACATTAAATTTCTCACCAAATCTAATCACACCAACTTAATCAAGCATGTAACATATGTTGTCAGCCGGAGTGATTCTACAAAACTTGCTCTCTACAAGGAAGGGAACAGGAATTAATTTAGTGTCCTGAGACTAAGGACCAAGGAAAACCATTAGCAAGCAATACACTCTGTGACGTGCAGTGCAAGGGAGAAGAGAAAACCTCATTTAAATAATAGACAAAGTCCTCCTCCTCTCCTCCTCTCCATCGACCTTCAAACAAAGCAGCAAAGTCCAAGAAGACGATCAAGTAAGTCTTGGACTTGGAAATCGGTCCCTGCTATTAGAATTGGAAATTCCACTGCTTGACCTGGAGTTTCCCTTCAATTTGTCAGCATGAGTTGAACGGGAACCATTGGTTCTATAATATTAGGAATACTGCAGTTTGGTGTAGATTTCACTACCCAGAGATTCACTTAAAACTGACAGAATTAATTAAATTCAAAAGCATCAGTTTCATTCATAAAGACTACTGACACCGGTAAGAAGTAATCTCACCATAGTCTAGTTATATATATATCTTGGGGGTTGAAGTATATATATTATGTATATGTATATATATATATATATAGTGAATGACAGTGGGGGGGGGAGAATTTGCATGTCCGAAAGCTAATAAGCAGCGGCAATGTTGCCAACTTTACAAAGTTGAAAGTTTCAATGAGCGAAAGTTACGCTCCGCCGATTCAATCGGCTAAAGTGTTGACAAAGTTTTGGTGGTTGGGGTAGGCGGGTTGGTAGCCCTGAGGCTGAAAAATTGACATAGTGGGAAGAGGAGGATAGTAATCCAGTAAACTATCATAGAGGAAAGATAGCATACGATATCCTACGGATATTCTATGATATAGGATATCACACGGATGATATAGGATATCATCATAGAGAAACAATAGAGTAAGTAGATATCCCATGGTATAGGGCGTTTATGTCGCAACTTTTACTGTTATCTCAAGCCGATAGTTCATGTAATTCTTTTCCGTGAAGCAGTGTGACGCTGGTAGTCTCTCATATTGTGCCGTTCATACACTCTCACCCCAACAAAACAGTAAAAATCGACAATAATCAACAGTAATCGGCTTGAGATAACAGTGAAAGTTGCGACATAAACGCCCTATACCATGGGATATCTACTTACGCTATTGTTTCTCTATGATATCATATAGGATGATATAGAATATTCTATGGTACAGGTTGCTTATGTTATAAGTTTCAAGCCAATTTTTTGTTAACTTAAGTCGACTACTGTCTATTATTACTGTTTTGTTGGGGTGAGAGTGAGAGAACGGCACAGTATATGAGAGACTACCAGCGTCACATAGCTTCATCAAAAACAACCAATGAGACTATCGACTTGGGTTAACTCTGACATTTGCAACAAAAACGACCTATACCATGGGATATCTTCTTTTGCGATCTTTTTTCTATGGTATCACCTACAGTATCACCACAAATGATACAGTATCACCTTACATGATACAGTATCAGCACACATGATACAATATCACCACAAATGATACAGTATCACCATACATGATACAGTATCACCACACATGATACAGTATCAACACAATAGGATACAGTATTATCTCAACTGATAAACAACACTATGGGATATCTTCTTATTCGATCTTTTCTCTATGGTATACCTACAGTATCATCACAAATGATACAGTATCATCACACATGATACAGTATCACCACACATGATACAGTATCACCACACATGATACAGTATTATCTCAACTTGATACCAAACACCATGGGATATCATCTACTTCGATCTTTTCTCTAAGATATCACCTAAAGTATCCCCACAAATGATACAGTATCACCACAAATGATACAGTATCAGCACACATGATACAGTATCAACACAATGTGATACAGTATTATCTCAACTTGAAACATAACACTCTCCGTTTATGTTTCTATCCTTTGTTTGTGAGGGGCAAAATTGGATTTAAAAAAAAAATATCTGTAATATTATTCAATTAAATTTGTTGAAAGTTTGAAGTTGATTGATGTAATCATTTAAGAGTTATTGTCGAACATACAAACCCAGAAACAGACAACAACTCGAGCCTCAATTCATGGGCCCTGGCCTACGATATTGCAACGTCGCAGTGTAGGCCTAGAATCTGATACATGATTAGTGAAAAAGATCAGCTGATATTTTTCAAATCTTTTTCACCAAGCATGTATTAAGGTGCGTACAGATTTACGCGCCGCGAGCATGAACAATTCACTTTTAAACAGCTGATGCCAAGCTTTTTATATCATTCTGTATCTTACCGTTTCTGTAAAAATACAGATATAGTCAGCTGATTATAAGTGAAATACTCATGTTTGCGGGGCTTATATCTGTACGCACCTTTAGATTCTAGGCCTACACTGCGACGTTGCAATATCGTATGCCAGGGCCTTGTATTAGAGGTGGCTATGGAAGAACCCATTTACTACTGAATGTAGTAGTAACTTTATTCTCTCTTCATTAATCCATACAACAAGTACATCATCAAAATTATACGGAAGGAAAAAATAAGGTAACCTTGCGTTATTCCTCTCCCGAATTTAGCATAAAGTTACACATAGTCCGAAATAGGTTAAGTCTTGTAGTTGTTCACTTTACAGAATTTCCAGTCCTTAATTATTTTCAAAGAGTGGATTTTCAAATGTAGATGCTTCAAAACCAAACATAGAAAAAATATAAATATAAAGAAAATAAAAATCTCAGTACCCTTTTTTTGAAATATTTTATCATATGTTTCGGACTTGAAAATGCATAAATGTCCGAAACATGTTGTGATAAAAATATTTGAAAAAAAGGGTACTGAGATTTTTATTTTCTTTATATTTATATAACAAGTAGCCGTCAGGCTCGCTTCGCTCGCCATATCCGTCTAGCAAAGGGGCTCCGCCCCCTGGACCCCCGACTGGATCGTCCAAGAATGAAATAAGCAGGCACGCTTCGCTCGCCTGCATTTTTCATTTGAAATTTTTATCATATGTTAGGACGATCCAGTCGGGGATCCAGACTAAACGTCTGGCTAAACGGATATGGCAAGTGAATCGAGCCTGACTGCTAGTAATATAATATTCCCAGGATTGAAGTAGCAGTGCCCAATCAATTTTTCCGCGATAAATGCATTTAAATCTTCAACTTGGTGCCAACCTAACAAAGTCAACTCAACTTAATGCCAACCTAACAAAATTATTAATTTAGTTGCCAGTTAACAACTGTTTCGAAGAGGTACTCTATCTAGATTATAGTTCTATAATAACATATGATATGGAAATTTCAATTATAATTAAGAGATTGGGAGAAGAAGAATATACATGCTAAAAGACGAACTTTAAACCCTTAAAAAGATCCCTTAGAGTTAAAGTATTGCCAAAAGATTTCTTAGTGCGCCTCTAAAGGGCCAACTGAACATACCTACCAAATTTGAACGTTTTTGGTCCGGTAGATTTTTAGTTTTGCGAGTGAGTGAGTGAATGAGTGAGTCAGTCAGTGAGTGAGTGCCATTTCGCTTTTATATATATAGAGTAGCCCTATACAGAAAAGAGATAAATAGAAAAAATATTCCACATTATAATCACTCAAATAGGAAATATTCGCATATTAAAGAGATATCTTGGCAGGACAAAAAAAACAAACATTATAACTCATTCAGCTTGTTCAAATACATCACAACGGTATCAAAAGTCTTATTCATTGAAGTCTGGTTGGCTAAAACTGACAAAGTTAAATCCAAATAACAAGGTGGAAATGTGGATAACTAATAGAATGATAGAGGGATGAACAGATAATGAAGGGATAAAGATAAGGTACTGATAGGTATAAAGCTAAGATAGGTATGAACGTCACGAGGTTGAAGGTATAACCATAGACAAGCTATAGTGAAGTCCACGTTATAATAGCGATGTTTGATTAGGAATGGTATCACTATCCTTGTCTATCATTCAACAAAGTGGATAGCACTTTCTCGCTTTGCTCTGTTGCCCCATCGTCTTCTACCAATATAGAATTGATAATAAATTAACAAAATATCTCATCTTAATTATGAAAATTCATCATGAAATTATTTAAAAATATATATAATATATCCTTGCTTAATAAAATATAATTTATCATTTTAACAATGGTATTGCTATCCTTGTGTATCATTCAACAAAGCAGAAAGCGCTATATCTTTCTTGCTTTGCTCTGTTGCCAGATCGTATTTCAACGATATAGAATTAATAGATAATTAACAAAATATTTCAACTTAAACATTGAAATTTATTATGAAATTATTGAAAAATAAATTTATTACTTAATAAAATATAATTATTGATAATTTCAAACGAGAATGAACAGTTAATATTACATCAATAAACCTGTATCAGCTACCGTCTATAGAAGGCATTGACAAGACAGAGGATCGGCAGCGTTGTCTCTTATCTTTCTCCACTGTCATTATAACGTGGACCTCACTATAACTAATCAGATCTGTGGCTTAACGTGCCAACGTTCAATTCGATTCAGGGTCCGTGTACCAAAATTTATGTTGATAGCTAAATCAGGACAGTGTTAACGTGATCAACGCAGAGATGATCGAAATTGTTATCACACATAACATGCATTACATATCTATGTAACGTATGTAGTTTGTTTACATATGTGTTGTATCACGTATGTTGAGTATTTACATAGGTGTTGTATCAGGTGATGTATCAGACATACGCACGCAACCTCACCTACACGAGCGGCTGAAGTGATGACGATCTCTTTTGATTAGCATGAATTGTGCTCGCATGTCTCATGTTAATGTGTCAGCGGAATCAATTATCCTAATACATGCGGCTCTGATTGAACAGGGTTTGATGAGATTCATACTAGAGCGCGTAGTTGTTGAGTGAAAATAGATCGGGGTTTGATTGTGGTTTAATCAGAGTTTAATCAATTTAGGGTTATTTATAAGACCGGTTTGAGAACGGTCGAATATTCTACTAGAGCGCGTTGTAGCTGGATGGAAATAGATCCAGCTTTGATCGTGGTTTAATCAGGGTTTAACCAACGTTGAATTATTTAGAAGTACGGTTAAGGTGCATACAGACTTTCGCTCTGCTCCGCAACCGAGCGTCACTCCAGCAGAGCGATTGATGATCGACCGGGGAGCAAGAGTGGAACGCGAGAGGAGCTAACATCTTCCGTAACGTTCATGATGGGTGCGACTGCCGAGCGGGGGCGGAGCGACTGCTGAACGATGGAGGAACGAGGGCGGTACGAGGGCGGAGCGTGCTCGGTGCGGGTTGGAAGCGCGTATATGTGTACGCAGCTATAGATAGCCGTTGAATTTCAATCAAAGTGATATTTCGACATTGTCTCAACCAATTCAACAAGTTTATGATGATTCGTCATTAACACCAAATTAATCATTCATTCAAATAAGGCTATTTAAAAGTAGTGAAATATAAAATGTTCATATTGAAATTTGAATTTTGAATGCAGAGTTCATTAATGAGAGTCACCAGACACAATATTCTAGCACGTCATTGGTCGAGACTGCTTCTCCCACAAAATGGCCGCTATTGACTAATAGGAACACATTTGGAATTGGAGTGCACTAGAATATTCAACTGTCTTGAAATACTCGCTCCTGATTGGTGGAGATTGTTCTGAGGTCATAAATGCTACCTCATTTGTGTCCGATCAAAACAAAACGAAGACTTGGGTTGAGCGGCGGTTGATTGACGACTTCTTCTTCTTTTTCTTCACCTCCTTCTTCTTCATTTTCTTTCTCTTCTTCTTCTTCTTCTTCTCCCCTTTCTTTTGATAGAGAGTTAGTGGGGAGG
This sequence comes from Nilaparvata lugens, assembly GCF_014356525.2. Lineage (NCBI taxonomy): Eukaryota > Metazoa > Arthropoda > Insecta > Hemiptera > Delphacidae > Nilaparvata > Nilaparvata lugens. Next base: position 30,958,894 of record NC_052515.1, on the reverse strand, counting down.
ATATTTTTAATATTCTTTCCGAAGAATGTACATTGATATGTCCAAAGCTCCGCCAATTTATGTAGATGCATAACAATATAATTATTTTCTATAGTTATTATATTACAAATTGCTTTTTCATATCATATACAGTTCAATAATTATTTTCTTAGTCTATATTATGTAAATTCATCTATAATTCTGCTGTATTGTAAGCTATTGTATATAAGTGTATAAGCCAGTATATATTGTAATCTACATAAATAAAGTACTCAATCAATCAATTCTTCTTCTCCTTATTCTACTCCTTCTTCTTCTTCTTCTTTAGATTCTAGATACGTCTACGTCGATTCACTTGAAGGATTTTATTGAAGTCTAATAATCAGTTCATAACTGCAAGGCCTAAATGATAATAATTCGTATCACATTATTATGTTGCACTACCTGGCAACTAAAAACATTTTGCAACTTTGTTTCCGGGAGATTAGCGTAGCCGGTGTGAAAGGCCTCATTAGTACACACGCGTTACTAAAACAAGTCGAGTGTGAATGGACTCATTAGTTTAATCACGTTTCAAACAACAGGCTGCACAATTCATTAGCTTTCAATTCAACCTGAATTCGTTTTTCTAATTTATCAGCTGTCAAAAATACATTAGGTACGCTACGTTAATGTAGGTACTGCAGCTACAATGCTACAATGTTTCAATGCTGTAATTCGTTGATGCTGATGTGTGTTAATGCATGCTGGCGATTATGAAGGCATGTGGATGAAATTTGAGAGGAGGTAAGGAGGGGAAAGGGTTGAATACTGAGTTTTTAGGGTATAACTGTGAGTGGGGTACTTCAATACTAAGTGCCGGTTGCACGATTAAGATTTAATCGTGATGATAAACTGGGTGAGTTTCAAATAGACTACAATGTATCCCAGAGTAGATATGAGAATCCTAAGAATTCTTATTGGTTTCTTTGGAATAATTCTTCATTTTATTTTTCAATCAAATTGGACATACTCGAGTTGAAACACGACAAACTTGACTCAAAACGTAACAAGCACGAGTTAAACCCCAACATACTCACGAATCTCTGGTTAAAACTCAATAATCTCGAGATCAAACTTAACAAACCCGGGTTGAAACTCAAAAAACTCCAATTGAAACTCAGCAAACTTAAATTAAAACTCAGTTAACTCGAGTTGAAACTCAGCAAACTCCAGCTAGAACAAAGCAAACTCGAGTTAAAACTCTACAACCTCGAGTTAAAACTCAGCAGATTCGAACTAAGCCTCAACAAACACCAGTTAGAACTCAGCAAACGCGAGTTAAAGCCCAACAAACTCTAGTTAAAATTCAACAAACTCGAGTTAAAACACATGTTTTAATCCACTGTATCATGTTGAGTTCAAACTATTCAACCGTGTTCTATTATTCATCAATGTTTAAAAACTCGACACTCTCGAGTTGAACTAAGCAAATTCGAGCTAAGCCTCAAAATACTTGAGTTAAAACTAAGCAAACGCAAGTTAAAACAGCAAGCTCCAATTATAACTCATCCAACTCCAGTTGAATCTCAACAAACTTGACTTAAAACTTAACAAGCATGAGTTGAAACACAACGAACTCGAGTTAAAATTCAACAAACTTGTGTTAAAACTCAAGTTTTAATCCACTGTATCATGTTGAGTTCAAACTATTCAACCGTGCTCTATTATTTTCAATGAGTAAAAACTCTGCAATCTCGAGTTGAAACTCAGCAAATTCGAGCTATGCCTCAAAAAACTCCAGTTTAAACTGAGCAAACGCAAGTTAAAACTCAACAAACTCAAGTTGAAACATCAAGCTCCAATTAAAACTCAACAAACTCGAGTTGAAACGCAGCAAGCTCCAATTAAAACTCAACAAACTCGAGTTGAAACGCAGCAAGCTCCAATTAAAACTCAACAAACTCAAGTTAAAACTCAACAAACTCAAGTTAAAACTCAACAAACTCAAGTTAAAACTCAACAAACTCAAGTTAAAACTCAACAAACTCAAGTTAAAACGCAGCAAGCTCCAATTAAAACTCAACAAACTTGGATTGAAACTCAACAACTTCACTCAAAACTCATCAAGCACGATTTACAACCCAACAAACTCGAGTTAAAAGTCAACAAACTCGAGTTAAAACTCAAGTTTCAATGCTCTATATTATCTTAATTTCAAACTATTCAACCGTGTTCAATAATAATTCATCAATGAACCTCTCACTTCTGTAACTCACTCTCTCTCCTAATGCAAGAATCTATTCCACCTCACTGTGCATCAATTAATAATCATAATCATCATAATTATGCAATACGCAACCCGGCTCTAAATCCGTAACTGCTTCCAGCTCTTTTGATATCAGAGAATAATCTAAATGCCGACATTACTAAGCTAGAATGCAATGAGCTATAGCAAGCAATTAGAGTCTGAATTTCACTTTTCCCAGTTCAATTACACTTCTGCATCATTATACGGCAATTAACAGGCTGCAGGTGAAATAAAACTCATAACTCATATGGTATATAGTAGGTTACCTCCTGTATAATACGAGTATATAGTAAATGATATAGCCTTATATATAGTATCCTAGTAACTATAAATCTCATTGTATGATACATAGTGATACACCAACAGCTGTATCCGGAATAATGATTTCTACAAATTGTTTTTGTTATAGTGAGGTGCACGTTATAATGGCAGTGTTTGATTAGCAATGGTATTGCTATCCTTGTCTATCATTCGAGAAATCGGACAGCGCTATCTCTTTCTCGCTCAGCTCTGTTGCCAGTTCGTCCTTAAACAATGTAGAATTGATAATTGATTAACAAAGTATTCCATCCCAATTATGAAATTATTGAAAAAAATATAATTCATTGCTCAATAAATTATAATTGATTATTTCAAATGAGAATGAGCAGTTAATATTACATCAATAAACCTGTATCAGCTACCGTCTATAGAAGGCATTGACAAGACAGAGGATCGGCAACGTTGTTCTCCACTGCCATTATAACGTGGACCTCACTTTAGTGATACGGAACACTTATGATTGAATGTAATAATGCTTGCCTCTAGGCAATATCATAGATTAAATGAAAATCTTGAATCTTAAATGTCTTAAATCTGTGGCAACATTCAAGAAATCAAAGATTACGGCCATCAAAAGTTCCTATCCATTTCTTTCTTTTCTCTCCTATATTACAATCTTCTCCTCTGCCAATTTTATCTTCTTTTATTCTTCATCCTCCTTCATTTTCAACACTTTCTCTTCTCCATCATCCTCCCCCTTTATTCTTTTTTTTCACACTATCACTCACTCTCTCTCTGGAGGGGGGATATTTTTAATATTCCCTATATGTGGGGAGGATATTTTTAATATTCTTCCCAAAGAATGGACATTGATATGTCCAAAGCTCCGCCAATTTATGTAGATGCATAGCAATATGATTATTATCTATAGTTATTATATTACAAATTGCTTTTTCATATAATATACAGTTCAATAGTTATTTTCTTAGTCTATATTATGTAAATTCATCTATAACTTTGCTGTATTGTAAGCTATTGTATACAAGTGTATAAGCCAGTATATATTGTAATCTACATAAATAAAGTACTCAATCAATCAATCAATCTCTCTCTCACTCAATCAATCTCCATCTCTCTCAATGATTTTGTTCATAGTACTTATTATATGACTGTCCTACATATCAAGATGTAACATCATGTTGGGGCTTATAATTCTATTCTATTCTAATTTCTCCTCTCTCTCTTTATCTATCTCTCACTCTTCTCCTCTCACTAGTCCTTAAATTGATTTGAATACAGGAGCATTCAACAATTACACTTAATTCTGCAATGATTAAGTTTATGTTTCAATTACTGTTTAAAATTTTATTAGTTGATTTTGTCCGCTGTAAAAGCGATTAAGTCTATTGTCTTGTTTTTACTACTGAAATTATTGGATGCAATTCGTTGTAATTGTTGCAATTAGGATATAATTTCAGGCTAGGCTTCCGAAAATTATGATTATCTCAATTTGTGTTGGATTTATCTAACTAATTGGAGGTTTAAACATAATTGAAGTCTGGATATATCAAATTAATAGTTTTACCAAAAATGGAATTGAAATTATTTATTGTTACTGTATCTACTATTAATCAGTTTAATAGTAATAGTTCAGCTATTGAATCCAGCTCTAGGCCTCCTAGATTCATTTATTTCTTACTTCCTTTCATCATGAATTCTGAGATCAGTTTATTCTTTCAAGAAGATAATGATAATCTTCTATTATTTGAGAACTCTTCCAAAGTATAAGGGGGCATAAATACTAATATTATTTCGGTTGCACAAAAGCCGGTTAAATTTTGAACGTGATAACTCCACGAGAACTAATCAGGGAAGCCGTCTTATCAAAAAGGCCTTCTCTGATTTGTTCTCGTGGATTTAATCACGGTTAAAATTCAACCGGCTTTTGTTCAACCGGGCATAATAGTTTATACGGTATTAGATGTTTGGTTTATTGGAGTGTTACCCCTGGATTATTGAAGACAACTTGAAATTTTGAATCTTCATTGAGCACGAATTGAAACCACCAAAAGTTAAAGCGGAAAAGAAAGGAAAATGCAGTCAAACTACAGTTTATCTGATTCATGTCTCATGTAACAACTAATTTACAAGTTAATAAACGAAAGAATCGGCTTATACAAATACGAGATAGGAATTTACGAATGACGTCTCAACTACTGAACTCATTAGCTTGATAGTTCACATAGTTCTTTCCTATGCAGCTGTGTGACGCTGGTAGTCTCTCAAATTGTGCCGTTCATAAACTCTCACCCCAACAAAACAGTAAAAATTGACAATAATCGACAGTAAACGGCTTGAGATAACAGTAAAAGTTGCGACATAAATTCCCTATATCTACTTACGCTATTGTTTCTCTATGATTTTACTATTGTTTGACAAACAATGTTTTTGCCCCTGGCCAGTGTGGAAGCGTCACCAATAATAATAATACTGAGGGTGATGCCCACATAAGCTCTCAGGCTTGTGCGTGGGTAATAAGTGAGAGGGATGATGATGATGAGAGATGACTACTATTTAGGTAATCGGGATCGACAGCTTATCGTCTCCTCCGATAGACGGAGTGGCCGTACCTATGTGATTGTACTGTGGTCAAAAACTTTTGCCCCGTTCGAGAACAAAATATTTGTGATTTGGAAGAACAGGTTTTATGTTTTACAGCTGTCAACACTGAAAATGTTTAATGAGTGAGAGATGACGACTACTTTTTAGGTAATCGGGACCGACGGCTTATCGTCTCCTCCGATAGACGGAGTGGCCGTACCCATGTGATTGTGCTGTGGTCAAAAACTTTTGCCCCGGTCGAGAACAAAATATTTGTGATTTGGAAGAACAGGTATTATGTTTTACAGCTGTCAACACTGAAAATGTTTGGAAAAACAGTAATTTGTTTGGAGAAACATTAATTTTTATTTCGACAAACAATAATTGTCCAAACTTTTTGGAATGTTTGTCCCTGAGCTCCTCAACAAACATGTTTGCCGAACATTTGTTCAGTATGGACAAGGCTTGATAATAATACAACAAAAATATAATTCTCTCTTGATGAAGCTCAATATGTCTACAGCTGACTTTCTCCTCTAGTGCTTTTTGAAATCAAGACCCTAAGGTTGAAGCCTTAAAACTCTCATACACTTCAAGATAAATTTACTAAACTGTATTATATGATATTATGAACAAGACAAGAAGTAGGACCCAGCAGGATATGCATCTTATTGGAGTGTGAGTCTCAAGTTGTGCCAACACACCATTCATTATGATTAGCGAACACCAGGAAGTAAGAGGTACACGAAGAAGGAGAAGAAGAGGGTGAGAAAGAGAAGGGAGGAGGAAGAAGATGAAGAAGAAGAGGAAGAAGAAGTAGGAGATGGAATATGGAGAGAGTAGAGAGTAATAGGTGCAAATAACTGACAAAGTATGAAGGAGCAAGAGAAGAGGATGATGATGATGATGAAGAAGCAGAAGGAGAAGAGAAAGAAGAAGAGGAAGAAGGAGAAGCAGAAGAGGCAGAAGAAGAAGAAGAAGAAGAAAACAGAGGTGAAGGAGAAGTAGGTCTAATTAAGCTGGCAAAGTTGGAGGAGCAAGAGAAGATGATGAAGAAAAAGAAGAAGAAGAAGATGATGAAGAAGAAGAAGGAGAAAGAGGAGAGAAAGGGGAAGAGAAAGAAGAAAAACATGAACAGAAAGGTGAAGATAAAGCAGAGGAAGAAGAAAGAGAGAGAATATGAAGAGTAATAGGTCCAAGTAACTGACCAAAACAGGGAGAAGCAAGAGAAGAAGTAGAAGAAGTAGAAAAAGGAAAAGAGGAAGAAAAAGAAGATTAATCAAAAGGTGAGGAATAAAGCAGAAGAATAAGGAAGAGAAAGAATATGAAAAGTAGTAGGTCAAGTAACTGACGAAAACAGAGAGGAGCAAGAGAAGAAGTAGAAAAAGGAGAAGAGGAAGAAAAAGAAGATTAATTAAAAGGTGAGGAATGAAGCAGAAGAAGAAGGAAGAGCAAGAATATGAAAAGTGGTGGCTCCAAGTAACTGACGAAAACAGGGAGGAGCAAGAGAAGAAGTAGAAAAAGGAGAAGAGGAAGAAAAAGAAGATTAATTAAAAGGTGAGGAATGAAGCAGAAGAAGAAGAAGAGAAGAATATGAAAAGTAGTAGGTCCAAGTAACTGACGAAAACAGGGAGGAGCAAGAGAAGAAGTAGAAGAAGTAGAAAAAGGAAAAGAGAAAGAAAAAGTAGATTAATTAAAACGTGAGGAATGAAGCAGAAAAAGAAGGAAGAGATAGAATATGAAAAGTAGTAGATCCAAGCAACTGACAAAACAACGAGAGAGAGCAAGAGAGAAGGAGAAAAGAAACAGAAGAAAAAAAAAGAAACAAAGAAAAAAAAAGAAAAAGAAGAAAAAGAAAAAAGATAAAAAAAGAGAAAGAGAGAAGAGACGAAGAGAGAAAAGAGAAGAAGAGAAGAAGAAAAGAAGAAAAGAAGAAGAAGAAGAAGAAAAGAAGAAAAAGAAGAAGAAGAAGAGAAGAAAGAAAAGAAGAAAAGAAGAAGAAGAAGAAGAAGAGAAGAAGAAGAAGAAGAAGAAGAAGAAGAAGAAGAAGAAGAAGAAAAGAAGAAAAGAAGAAGAATGAAGAGAAGAAGAAGAAGAAGAAGAAAAGAAGAAGAAGAAGAAAAAAGAAGAAGAAGAAGAAGAAGAAGAAGAAGAAGAAGAAGAAGAAGAAGAAGAAAAGAAGAAGAAGAAGAAGAAGAAGAAGAAGAAGAAGAAGAGAAGAAGAAGAGAAGAAAAAGAAGAAGAAGAAGAAGAAGAAGAAGAAGAATTGGTGGAGAAGGGACTAGAAGTCAGCACACATTAGAATCAAAACTCGGCTAATTTACTTCACACACACACGAAAGTTTGGCTGTAAGACGTTTCTCTGATTGTAAATTGTGGCTTTGTAACTGACTTCAAATTAATAACTTCCAACACTATCACCACAAACACTATAGTGAGGTCCACGTTATAATGGCAGTATTCGATTAACATTGGTGTTGCTATCCTTGTCTATCATTCGACAAAACAGATAGCGCTATCCTTCTCTAGCTCCACAACATTGCTAGACTGTTTTGTAACAATGTCATAAACATATGATCCACAGAATATTCAAACTAATTTATGAAATTATTGTATTATTCAAACATTGGATAATATAATCTCTTGACAAATAAAATATAATTGAAATTGATTCCTCCAAACAAGTATGAACAGTTGATATTACAACCGGTGTCAGCTATACACTCTACTCTATAGAAGGCAGTGGCAAGGCAGAGAATCGCCAACCTTATTTCCCCATCTTTCTCCACTGCCATAATAACTTGGACCTCACTATAACAGAAGTTATTGCAGTTCTTCTCTATTACAATCTTCTCAAGACATTATGATACTTTACAATGTTGTCGAGTTCATTTTGGGAACCCACTGTTAATTTTATTGTTATTGATAGACTGGAATGTGTGCTTGTAACACAGCTGGATTCTCCAGTTCAGATTGTATCAGTGATTCAAATCTGTCTTTGATAACTAAATTCATGACTATGTTTTCGCGAATTAGTAATCAACTTTCGAAATAATTAGCAACTACCCTAACCTATCACAGTTAATGTACCTTGGTGAAATTTTATTATAGCTGTTATATAGCTATGGTGAATGTGATATTTTCGAGCTCAAAATTTAAGTGTTTATTCTTTATTTTGTGAATTTATAGTTTGATTCATGTTTTTAAGAAACTTTTATTATTAATCCATCAAAATTTAAAATTGTTTGTTTTATTCTAATTTATATTTTAGATTGTGATTTGGTGTAGAAATTTGAATGGACATAACCTATAATATTTGGACAATTTAAAACTAAATTAGGAAATTGAAGAAGTTTTAGGCAATAGCCTGTTTTTTTCTTTTCCGATTCTTGTATTTTTTGCTAACCTTATAAATAAATAAATAAATAAATAGACTTGCAGGTAACCTGTACTCCGGGAAGGTTTGATTCAAAACTTGACAAACTGAAAACTTGACCTACTGAAAACCTGAAGTGTTTTAAATGGACTCATAACCATCGTCGGTAAATTACGAATCTGTCTGCAAAATTTCAAGCTAATTAGTTGAGTAGCTGAGACGTGATGATGCCTAAAACCTGAATTTCTTATCCCTTACGTGTATTAGCCAATTATTTCTTTCAATATGAATATTATAGATAGATGTACCTTCATCTGTTGATGGTGTATTAAAACAATAGCAATAATGCAACTTTATCTGGTCTCAATGAAAATGATGACCATTATACAAGGTGCGGCAGGAACGATTAAGCAGTTTGTTTCCATTGTCACATCAGCTGTGATAAAGTTACAAATTTCCACATGGTCTGTTTTTGTTTCTTAGTTAACCCCATTTCAGTAGCCAACATGATTTGGACCGGTGCTCATCGTGGTTTTGCCGTTCGCGCTTATTATGAGAACAATAAATCTGTGATCGCTACACAACGAGCTTTTCGACGACAGTTCAACATTCCACGCAACAACGCCGTTCCGAATGCAAACACAATTCGGTCATGGATTCGGCAGATGGAGGAAACTGGTAGTACACTGAAAACAAATACACATTGTCGTCGCAGGTCCATTAGAACGCCAGAAAATGTGCAGAGGGTAAGAACAGCATTCGAACAATCACGGAACGCTCTGCTCGACGACATTCTCTTGCATTGGGGATTTCAGACCGCAGTTTAAGAAGGATTTTACATTTCGATTTAAAGTTTCATCCTTTTAAAATAATGATTGCTCAAGAATTACGCCCAGTAGACTACGCCAACCGACAAAATTTGTGTGAGCAAATGCTTGCTCAAATCCCTCCACATGCAGCTTTTTTTAGTAGTGACGAGGCACATTTTCATCTTAGTGGGTGCGTGAATAAGCAAAATTTTCGCTACTGGGCTGAAGAAAACCCTCGAATTATTCATGAAAGACCTCAACATTCTCCTAAAGTGACGGTGTGGTGTGCCATATCACAATTTGGCGTGGTTGGCCCCTACTTTTTTGAGGAGGAAGAAGTGACCGTGACAGTGAATTCCCAACGTTATGTTTCGATGTTGAGAAACTTTCTGCAACCCAAATTAGAAGAGATGGTTGAAGAACACGGGCTGGCGGATTTGTGGTTCCAACAAGATGGAGCTACTGCTCACACAGCTCGAATTTCACTAGACGTTTTAAGAGAGATGTTTCCGGGACGCCTAGTCTCTTTGAGAGGTGATGTTGGGTGGCCTGCGCGGTCACCAGATCTGAGCATTTGCGACTTTTTTCTTTGGGGATATCTGAAGGAAAGGGTTTTCAAAGGCCGCCCTCACACTCTAGCAATGTTGAAACAGCGGATTATTGACGAAGTGAATGCCATTCCCCGCGATATGTGTGCAAGAGCTGCTGAAAACTTCAGAGATCGCCTTCAACAATGTATTGATGCTAACGGTCGCCATCTTCAGGACATAATTTTCAAAAACTAAGTAATATAAAATGGTATATTGAACCGCTTCAGAAAATAAAAACATGTTTCCATTATATATCCTGAGTCACTTTTTATTACTCCTAAAAAATGCTTAATCGTAGCTGCCGCACCCTGTATTATCATACTGTGTCATTCTTAAGGTGCGTACAGATTTACGCGCCGCGAACATGAGCAATTCACTTTCAATCAGCTGACTATATCTGTATTTTTACAGAAACGGTAAGATATGGATATAGAAAGCTTGGCATCAGCTGATTAAAAGTGAATTGCTCATGTTCGTGGCGCGTAAATCTGTACGCACCTTAACATACTCACCCCAACAAAACAGTAATAATGGACAGTAGTCGACAGTAATCGGCTTGAGATAACACTGAAATTCGGAACATAGAAGATCAATAGCATGCTATAGATCAGAAGATCCTAGATAATAAGATATTCTCATGCTATTCTCTATGGGACTAATATTTGATACGTGCCTCTCACACCAGCAACGAAAATGATTTACTTATACTTTATTCGAACCTTTCACACCAGCAACAAGAATGATTCACTAATATTTTTGATTTGATTCTTTCACACCAGCAACAAATATGATTCACTAATATTTGGTACGAGCCTTTTACACCAGCATCAAAAATGATTCACTGATACTTGATTCGAATCTATCAGACCAGCATCAAGAATGATTCATTGCTACTTGATTCGAACCTATCACACCAGCAACAAAAATTATTCACTCATATTTGATTTGAGCCTCTCACACCAGCATCAAAAATGATTCACTTATACTTGGTACGAGCCTTTCACACCAGCATCAAAAATGATTCACTGATACTTGATTCGACCCTATCACACCAGCAACCAGAATGATTCACTAATATTTTTGATTTGATTCTTTCACACCAGCTACAAAAATGATTTACTTTTTGTGTAGTTGAGAAGTTGATATTGTTGTAATTATTCATATTGAATGAAAAAGACTAAGAAATTGTCAAAAAAACACTGATTTATTGATAATTAGAAAGACCGGTTTCGTTTATTACACCATTGTCAATCTCTGATAAACTAAAACTAAATACAAGAGCAGCAGAATTTATACTGGTAGGCGAGTACTGCTATTGGTCGAGGGCATGAACGCCTGCCATTGGCCTAGGTAGACAGTCTCCTCCCCCTCAACGGTGTGACAAAATGACGGCTCAAGCAACAGAATCGCCATGATAATAAAATATACTTTGATTACAAAATAAGAACCAAGAAAACAAGTGTGAAATATAATAAAACAAATATGTAAATGGAAAAACTATTGACTAATGTATGCTTACAATTTTATGATAAAACTAAATTCGTAGTGTTGTACTGGTTGAAATAAATCTGGTCATTTAAACTATACTGGGAATTTTCCTTAATTACTCTTGTTATTTCTAAAGCCTCTAGAATATTCAAAGATCTGCCTTTGTTCATTTACTAATAGTTGGTACGAGCCTTTCACACCAGCAACAAAAATGATTCACTAATACTTGATTTGAGCCTTTCATACCAGCAACAAAAATGATTCACTAATACTTGATTTGAGCCTCTCACGTCAGCAACAAAAATTATTCACTGATACTTGATTCGACCCTATCACGTCAGCAACAAAAATGATTTACTAATACTTGGTACGAGCCTTTTACACCAGCAACAAAAATGATTCACTAATACTTGATTCGAGCCTCTCACACCAGCAACAAAAATGATTCACCAATACTTCGTACAGCCTTTCACACCAGCACAAAAATGATTCACTAATACTTGATTTGAGCCTTTCATACCAGCAACAAAAATGATTCACTAATACTTGATTTGAGCCTCTCACGTCAGCAACAAAAATTATTCACTGATACTTGATTCGACCCTATCACGTCAGCAACAAAAATGATTTACTAATACTTGGTACGAGCCTTTTACACCAGCAACAAAAATGATTCACTAATACTTGATTCGAGCCTCTCACACCAGCAACAAAAATGATTCACCAATACTTCGTACAAGCCTTTCACACCAGCAACAAAAATGATTCACTAATACTTGATTTGAGCCTTTCGCACCAGCAACAAAAATGATTCACTAATACTTGATTCGAGCCTCTCACACCAGCAACAAAAATGATTCACTAATACTTCGTACAAGCCTTTCACACCAACAACAAAAATGATTCACTAATACTTGATTTGAGCCTTTCGCACCAGCAACAAAAATGATTCACTAATACTTGATTCGAGCCTCTCACACCAGCAACAAAAATGATTCACCAATACTTCGTACAAGCCTTTCACACCAGCAACTAAAATGATACTTGATTCGAGCCTCTCAAACCAGTACGGTAGCAAACAAAGAACCCAAATCTCATTAGAAAGCAAAAATGATAAGTAATTGTGATTGCTGTACTTGAAGTGACCGTAATCAACGGTTAATGGCCCGGTTGCACTCTAATTTGACCGCCGGTTAAGTAGAGTAACAATAATTTGATCGACGGTTAAGTAGAGTAATAATAATTTGATCGACGGTTAAGTAGAGTAATCGTGGTTTCAACAACTGTAGTCATTAGAAATGGTATTGGAATGATTTTAAAGTGGGCTAACCGATTTCGGGTACAGGATATACGAACATTGATGAAATAGGCTTGTACATACTATATCCGGGTACGATGTTAAGTTTTCATGAATGAGAGAGGGAATTAATCAATGGATTGTATGATATTATAAAATATAGTGGATATTTTAGAATTGTTCAGTAATTGTAAGTGTAAAGCTAACCTTGTCTTGGACTGTGTCGTCACCTGAATTTGAAAGAAAAATACCACAATCATTGCTTTATCATTTTATCTACCAATTTAATTACACCAGTGTTATCACAGACTAAATTAAATAGTTTAATAAAAACACGCATATGGTGTCAAATTCTACACAGTTTTACCATAGAGAAACGATAGCATAAGTAGATATCCCATGGTATAGGGCGTTTATGTCGCAACTTTTACTGTTATCCCAAGCCGATAGTTCACGTAGTTCTGTCCTATGCAGCTGTGTGACGCCGGTAGTCTCTCAAATTGTGCCGTTCATACACTATCACCCCAACAAAATAGTAAAAATTGACAATAATCGACAGTAATCGGTTTGAGATAACAGTAAAAGTTGCGACATAGATTCACTATACCATGGAATATCTACTTACACTATTGTTTCTCTATGGTTTTACTTGGTACACAACCATGGTTTTGTGACCGAAAGTTGACTAGTCACCTTGAAAATGTGACCGGTGTGGTCATGAAACCATAGTCGTGTACCGAATAAAACAGTGTAGAATTTGACAACATATGTGTCTTTTTATTCAATTATGAAACGGTTCTACAAATTGACAATGACTCAGTCGAATTTTCAAATTAAAAAGGTATTCTTAGTTTTTCTCTCCCGATCTGCGCTTCATTGAAAGAAAGAATAAAAACTATAGTTTGAAACTATAATATAAATTGACAATTATTCAATGTACTTTTATAAATAAAGATGATTTGATTGATCGAACATGACAACAAAACCAATCAATAAATCTTTCTTGTTTCAACGATAAATTCAATTTCCCAATGATTCAAATTCAATTCAATGTACTTGTAGATTCTATGAATGAAAATGATTCGATTGATCGAACATGGCAACAAAACCAATCAATAAATCTCTTTTCTATCATCAATACTGTAAATTCAACGTTTCCACTATATTCGAATACAATAGTTATTCAAATTCAATCTTTATTGTCATTGGAGAACCAGTACATAATTCTTGAGCATGAGTGTGCTACCATTCAGATGCTAACATTGTTGAGAGCTGTGGTTTACTAGCAATTTATTTATATTTTTCTCATCAACTCAAATTTTGTTGTGAGTTGAAGCATGGAGGAAAGATAGGCGTAAACTACTTGTTCGTCACTGGTTGAAGTGACTGATATTTAAGTGAAGTCTTTGAATATCTTGTCGATTTGAATAATTCATTGTAGAGAAGAATCATGTTGTAGTATTGTTATAGTGGGAGCTTCTTCGAATAAATACACTAAATGTAAGTTGAGTGATAGATTTATTATTTTCGTCCACTGTTGATTATTTATTTCAATAAATACACTAATATGAGTTGAGTGTTAGATTTATTGTTTTCTTCCACTGTTGATTTTTGATTTGAATAAATACACTGAATATAAGATGAGTGATAGATTTATTATTCTCGTCCACTGTTGATTATTGATTTCAATAAATACACTAAATATGAGTTGAGTGATAGATTTATTATTTTCTTCCACTGTTGATTATTGATTTGCCGACCTTTTCTCACCCAACTCCCCACTCAATAAGAATAAGTAGTCGGTATTGAATCTAAATTACATCTAATCTGTTGTATTATTTGTGTTTTCTCGTGTGTATTGAATATGTATTGTCTTTTATTGAATGATTTGTTGTTAAAACGTGTTGTATTGAATATCAATTGAGTGCACGCTTCCAGTACTTTATTGTGCACGGAAATTCTTGGATATTTCTGAAAACATTATGCAAACTGACTTATCACTCAATAACAGAAGTCATAATTCAGTCGCATCATGTAGAATTATTTATATGCATTATTCTCAATTTGAATGCATTTTGTATTAAAAGTTCTTAAGAACTTCAAGAATCTCTCTTCTGTATGATACTCTCTGTTTTTCATACTTTTCTATATAAATTTCAATGTAATGTGAGTTCTAAACTATCTTGTATATAGGTAATGACATAGAGAAACAATAGCATAAGTAGATATCCCATGGTATAGGGCGTTTATGTCGCAACTTTTACTGTTATCTCAAGCCGATAGTTTATGTAATTCTTTCCCGTGAAGCTGTGTGACACTGGTAGTCTCTCATATTGTGCCATTCATACACTCTCACCCCAACAAAACAGTAAAATTCGACTATAATCAACAGTAATCGGCTTGAGATAACAGTAGAAGTTGCGACATAAACGCCCTATACCATGGGATATCTACTTGCGCAATTGTTTCTCTATGGTGATGACTTGCCTATGAAAATAAATGATAGTGAAGTATTCTCATGTAAAGCTTTCGGTTACATGTAGACGTTGTTATTCATAAGGAGCGTACAGATATACGCGCCGCGAACATGAGCAATCCACTTTTAATCAGCTGATCAGCTGATGCCAAGCTTTTTATACATGTATCCTACCGTTTCTGTAAAAATACAGACATAGTCAGCTGATTAAAAGTGGATTGCTCATGTTCGCGGCGCGTATATCTGTACGGAACTTTAGTTTCTCTGGGAACTGTTTTCAAATTTTATGGTCAAATCTATTCACAGTAGTTCTCTAAATACTACACTATTATTCATGGATTCCTCTTCTATTTTTTGGTTTCTCTTCCCTTCATCAGTCTCCTATTTCTTCTTCTTCTTCTTCTTCTTCTTCTTCTTCTTCTTCTTCTTCTTCTTCTTCTTCTTCTTCCTCTTCTCCTTCTTCTATAGATTTTTGTTGATGGAGAGTTCCTTGCGGGAAGAAATCACCTCATCTGTATATAAAATTTAAGCAGAAATCATGAAGAATTTATAATAGGCTAATAACCATCCTCGGTGAATTAAGAATCCATATATGCAAAATTTCAATTCAAGTTAATCAGTTGAGTAGTTGAGACGTGATGATGCGTCATTCATGAATTTCCTATCCCCTACGTGTACATGCCAATTCATTAATTTATTATATGATAGACTTGCCGTCAGGCTCGCTTCGCTAGCCATATCCGTCTAGCCAGGGGGCTCCACCCCCTGGACCCCGACTGGATTGTCCAAAAATGACATCAGAAGGCTCGCTTCGCTCGCCTGCATTTTTCATTTGAGCATTTTTATCATATTTTAGGACAATCCAGTCGGGGGTCCAGACTAAACGTCTGGCTGAACGGATATGGCGAGCGAAGCGAGCCTGACGGCTAGTAATATAATATTCCAGGATTGAAGTAGCAGTGCCCAGTCAATTTTTCCGCGATAAATGCATTTAAATCTTCAACTTGGTGTAAACCTAACAAAGTCAACTCAACTTAATGCCAACCTGACAAAATTATTAATTTAGTTGCCAGTTAAGAACTGTTCCGTAGAGGTACTCTATCTAGATTCTAGTTCTATAGTAACATATGATATGTAAATTTCAATTATTATTAAGAGATTGGGAGAAGAGAATATACATGCTAAGAGACGAACTTCAAACGCTTAAAAACAACCCTTAGAGTTAAAATATTGCCAAAAGATTTCTTAGTGCGCCTCTAAAGGGCCAACTGAACATACCTACCAAATTTGAACGTTTTTGGTCCGGTAGATGTTAAGTTATGCGAGTGAGTGAGTCAGTCAGTGAGTGCCATTTCGCTTTTATATATATAGATAGATAGAAGACTAGCAGGCAACCCGTGCTCCGAACGGTCCATTATAAAACTGAAAACTTGACGTAATGACATCTGGAAGAATTGAAAATAGACGTTTAACCATCCTCGGTGAATTAAGAATCCATATTTATGCAAAATTTCAAGTTAATCAGTTGAGTAGTTGAGACGTGATGATGCGTCATTCGTGAATTTCCTATCCCATCGTCGGTAAATTACGAATCTATCTGCAAAATTTCAAGCTAATTAGTTGAGTAGCTGAGACGTGATGATGCATAAATCCTGAATTTCTTATTCCCTACGTGTATGAGCCAACTCTTCTCTTTATTATATTTTAGATTAATTTGGCACAGTGCCAAATTGAGAACTCAACAATTATTATGGAATTTTTCCTGAGATACCAATTTGTTCACCTCTCAGAAAAATTCCAAGGCTTGTCATAATTGCAACTCTCGGTATAACAATACAATCCGCCATAATCTCCTATCATAATACAGCAATATAATTCTGCTCTATAATCTATTATAATGCAGCATTATAGTTCCATAATTCACAGCACAAGGTGAGCTTTATGAGACTCTTATTATTTCTATTAAGACCGCACAAACAATGTAGATTAAACCTTGTAGTAAAATATTCAGCACAAAGTGAAATTATAGTGAGGTCCACGTTATAATGGCAATGGATAAAGATAAGAGAACAGCGTTGCCGTTTCTATGCCTTCCATAGAGGATAGCTGATGCCGTTATAACTGATGTTATATTAACTGTTCATTCTTCTTTAGAATAATCAATTATATTTTATTCATCAGTATTTATTTATTTATATTTTTTTACAGAGAAGCACTGATTGGGAGAGAAAAACTAAGGATACTCCTTGCACTATTCCTCTCCCAAATTTTGATAACACTTTAAAACTCCAAACTAGGGTTATGATTTCACTTTACTAAAATTTAGTCCATTTTCACTCAAAAAACACCGAAAACTAAGATTTTGAATTGGACGGTTGAAAACTAAGGCTCGGTTGCACAAAACCTGTTAGATTTTAAATTTTAATCGTGATTAATTCCACAAGAGAAGCTTTCTTTCCAAAAAAGCATTCTTTGATTGGTTCCCATGGATATATCTGTTGAATGGAACGGTTTAGAATTATTATCAACTATCAATTCATTCCTAACTTTATCAATTAATATTCTAGTAAGGATCAAAAGTAGTGTTTTTCATAGAACATCAAGTTTATCCTCAACCTGAACCAATAACAATATTCTAAGGATTCTCGTATCTACTCTGAGATAGTGTCTTGTTTTCTTTCAGTGCTACTCTTAAAAATAATATGAATAAAAATCTGGTGTGGCGCACTCACACAACTTTCCTTGCCGTTATGAAAATTGATCACCTGACGCTAGTGTTCCCGCGCATCTCAAGTCTACTATTCAAAGATATGAGACAGCCGGTGATAGGTCAATAACGCTGGAAAAACACGAGGTCTGCTATCTCTTCGTAGTGAATGATTTAATAGAACCAACAGTTGTTGTCAACAGTTTGCAATTTAATAATCACATTTTCTCGGATTTCAAGCTTATTTTCAATTCAAGGTGGAAATGTTACTGAACAATAATTGCAGAGATTTTCATGCTGAATCTTTTCCACTTGAAAGTTTCTGTTTAAATTGTATATGAAGGCTGATAATTGAGAATCTAAAATCAAACTTTGCATAGATGGGGCATAGCTCCTGAAATTTTTACAGATATAGGACTGGTTGCAGTTGATAGAGCTTATCGATGACAATTTCAGGTATGAATTTGATCGAAATCGTTGGAGCCGTTTCCGAGAAAATCACAAAAAACCCTGTTTTTGACAACATTTTCGCCATTTCAGCCGCCATCTTGAATTGCATTTGATCGAAATTGTTCCTGTCGGATCCTTATAGTGTAAGGACCTTGAGTTCCAAATTTCAAGTCATTCCGTTAACTGGGAGATGAGATATCATGTACACAGACGCACATACACTCATACAGACCAATACCCAAAACCCACTTTTTCAAACTCAGGGGACCTTGAAAGGTATAGAAATTTAGGAATCGGGGTACCTTAATTTTTTTCGGAAAGCAATACTTTCCTTACCTATGGTAATAGGGCAGGTAAAGTAAAAATATAAATCTAAGTACCCTTCTAAAAATTCTACTTTGAGATATATTGAAGTCTATCTGAAATTCTCCCAGTTCATCATCTGAAATGAATTAAGATCAAACATCGTATATACTTCAACTCCTTTCGACACATTGGACATCCACCAAACAAGAAAATTTATTTCCAATTATAAAGTTATCATCTCCAAGCGAACAACATGTTCCCAAACTGTGTTTTGACAAGTTGATTATTTATTTGTATTACGTTAGCCTACATCTATATCCTTCCAATAACCCTGAATTGATGAAGATATCTTCACAATCATATTTTTACTTTTCTTTATAGGATTGTTACAACATTACTCATCTTCTATTAAATTGAGGAGTATCATTTGAATAATAGGATATCATCTATGAATATGAAACACTCATGTATAATTATTACAATGAACCTACTATATATATCTCCTAACTGTATACATTTGAAGATATATAACAAGTGTAGTACCCAAAAAGGATATTAAGTTATGTAACTTGAAAAAGTATAATGGTTATCTATATATATAAATGCGAAATGGCACTCACTGACTGACTGACTGACTGACTGACTGACTCACTCACTCACTCGCATAACTAAAAATCTCCGGACCAAAAACTTTCAAATTTTGTAGGTATGTTCAGTTGGCCCTTTAGAGGCGCACTAAGAAATCTTTTGGCAATATTTTAACTCTAAGGGTGGTTTTTAAGGGTTTTAAGTTCGTCTTTTAGCATGTATATTGTTCTTCTCCCAATCTCTTAATTATAATTGAAATTTCCATATCATATGTTACTATAGAACTATAATCTAGATAGAGTACCTCTTCGAAACAGTTGTTAACTGGCAACTAAATAATAATTTTGTCAGGTTGGCATTAAGTTGAGTTGACTTTGACACCAAGTTGAAGATTTAAATGCATTTATCTCGGGAAAATTGATTGGGCACTGCTACTTCAATCCTGGGAATATTATATTACTAGCCGTCAGGCTCGCTTCGCTCGCCATATCCGTTTAGCCAGACGTTTAGTCTGGACCCCCGACTGGATTGTCTTAACATATGATAAAAATGCTCAAATGAAAAATGCAGGCGAGCGAAGCGATCTCATTCCTGGACGATCCAGTCGGGGGTCCAGGGGGCGGAGCCCCCTGGCTAGACGGATATGGCGAGCGAAGCGAGCCTGACGGCTAGTTTGAATATAAATATGAGCCACCTGCCTCCTATTGTAATTCTGAAGTATTTGTGATCTATATAACTTGACGAATGTAGTGTAATTGGTAATTATAAGAATAAACATTCAATATTAGGCTACATCGGATTCACCGGTATCAGCTATTCTCAATATTAGGCAGTGGCATGGCAGCAAATCGGCACCGTTACTCTCCGATCTCTGATATGTCCAAAGCTCCGCCAATTTATGTAGATGCATAACAATATGACTATTATCTATAGTTATTATATTACAAATTGCTTTTTCATATCATAAACAGTTCAATAATTATTATTTCTTTATCTATGTTATGTAAATTCATCTATAACTTTGCTGTATTGTAAGCTATTGTATATAAGTGTATAAGCCAGTATATATTGTAATCTACATAAATAAAGTACTCAATCAATCAATCAATCAATCTCTCTCCACTGCCATTATAACGTGGGCCTCACTATAGAGGATGGTGTACCATTTTAATTCTATTACATGAGCTGTTAATGCATTCTGGATCATGGGACGACGCATCCTCACACAATAGCCTGTCATTTAGTTTCAAGATTAACATGGTTTTAGTTATTTGTGCAACTAGTGCGCAAAGTGTCAGTTTGCTGCACCGAAAGAAACGTTTACGCCCGAGCCGTAGGCGAGGGCGGAATGGTTTCTTGAGTGCAGCAGAGGAACTTTGCGCACGTATTTCACATTAAGTTTTTCCTACAGTTACCATTGAATATGAAAAGTGGGTAATTATGGGTAAAATTGCCTGAAATGCATCAAATGTTTTTCTGTGTAATTTTATTATTGATAAAAGCCTTAATTTATTGTCAAATTGAATAAAAATGTTGTCCTTGGTTATAATATCTATAGTAATAATTAGCGCGTTGTGCTTGGTTGCACCTCTGCTCACTATAGCAGCCACAGCAGTCACTGTTACCAACTTCATTTGATTTTGCTGCACTGTTGCTCCATATAACCTACTAAGTATTTTGCGTTGCCATGTTGCAAATCTGGAGTGCAGAAAAATTTTTCCCGCACTAGAGCGCAAAAGTGATTCTTTGCGTTCTGTAATCAGTGCAGCAATGGCCACTTTTCAACGTAACTGTAGGAAAAAATCAATTTCCTTCTCTATGAGAGTTGAACTGAGATTCACTGCAAAATATCAGCATAGGTTGAATGTGCAGCTTTGATGTTAGACGTGAGGTATGGTGTCAGTTCGAAACCATGGTCAGCTAAGCTGTTAAACAGTTTTAGTCTTCTGTAGGATAGTTCAGCTATAACTATGGTTTTGAGCTATAATGTTGAATTATAGCTGGTGATAGTCATAGCTCGGTTATAATAGCTGTGTCCAGCTATTATAATCATAACATAGCCATTATATTATAATTTAATAGACAAATTTCAATCAATTCTAGCT
The DNA here is from genome assembly GCF_014356525.2 of Nilaparvata lugens. Lineage (NCBI taxonomy): Eukaryota > Metazoa > Arthropoda > Insecta > Hemiptera > Delphacidae > Nilaparvata > Nilaparvata lugens. Next base: position 30,937,571 of record NC_052515.1, on the reverse strand, counting down.
TTGTAGGCTCAAACTGTGAGGAGAAGACTTGGATAACAAACCCATGTTATAAAATCTGGTGTGGCGCACTCACACAATTTTCCTTGCCGTTATGAAAATTGATCACCTGACGCTAGTGTTCCCGCGCATCACAAGTCTACTATTCAAAGATTTGAGCCAGCTGGTGACAGGGCAATAACGCTGGAGACACACATGAGGTATGCTATCTCTTCATAGTGAATGATTTAATAGAATCAACAATAATTTGCAATTGAATAATCACATTTTCTCGAATTTAAAGCTTATTTTCAATTTTAGGTGAAAATGTTACTGAAAACATTAATTGTAGAGATTTTCATGCTCAATCTACTCCACTTAATTTTTTTTGTTTCAATTGTATCTGAAGCCTGATAATTGGGAATCTACCTGCATTGCTGGGGCGGAGTTCCTGAAATTTTTACAGATATGGGACTTGTGGCAGTTGATAGAGCTTATCGATGACTATTTTAGGTATGAATTTGATCAAAATCGTTGGAGCCGTTTCCGAGAAAATCACGAAAAACCCTGTTTTTGACAACATTTTCACCATCTTAGCCGCCATCTTGAATTGCATTTGATCGAAATTGTTCGTGCCGGATCCTTATAGTGGAAGGACCTTAAGTTCCAAATTTCAAGTCATTCCGTTAATTGGGAGATGAGATATCGTGTACACAGACGCACATACACTCATACACACACACAAACACACACACACATACAGACCAATACCCAAAAACCAGTTTTTTGGACTCAGGGGACCTTGAAACGTATAGGAATTTAGAAATTGGGGTACCTTAATTTTTTTCGGAAAGCAATACTTTCCTTACCTATGGTAATAGGGCAAGGAAAGTAATAATAAATTTTAGGCCTTGTATCTGATAAGATAGGTGGGGAATTGGAGAGGAATGGATTGCATGTTGCTTTCAAGACCAAACCGATTTCAAATAGTCTATTTAGCTGGAGTAAAGACAAAATTGATATTTGGTATAAAAGTGGGGTGTACAAACTTAAATGTGGTGATTGTAATGCTTGTTATGTGGGTCAAACTGGTAGAAGTTTCAAAAGTAGAATCAAAGAACATATCAGAGATTGGAATAAACAAAATGGGGAATCTAACTTTGCAGAACATTTGATAACAAATAATCACAAGTTCACAGTTAAGGAGAATGTTGAGTTTCTGCATGTTAATAACAAAGGCAGATCTTTGAATATTCTAGAGGCTTTAGAAATAACAAGAGTAATTGAGGAAAATTCCTAGTATAGTTTAAATGAACAGATTCATTTCAACCAATACAACACTACGAATTTAGTTCTATCACAAAATTGTAAGCTTACATTAGTCAATAGTTTTTCCATTTACATTTTATTTGTTTTATTATCTATCACACTTGTTTTCTTGGTTCCTATTTTGTACTGAAAGTAAATTTTGTTATCATGGCGATTCTGTTGCTTAAGCCGCCATTTTGTCACACCGTTGAGTGAGAGGAGACTGTCTAGCTGGGCCAATGGCAGGCGTTCATGCCCTTGACCAATAGCAGTACTCGCCTACTAGTATAAATTCTGCTGCTCTTGTATTTAGTTTTAGTTTATCAGAAATTGACAATGGTGTGATAACCGAAACCGGTCCTTCCAAGTATCAATAAATCTGTGGTTTTTGACAATTTCTTAGTTTTTTTCATTCAATACAATAGTAGGCTATTATATTTCTTACCAGGAAAATGAAGATATCTAAGTTGTGATTTTTATCTTGAATTACAGTGATAGGCCTATCATCCAATACCTGCAACAGAGAGAAAGAAATTGATTTATTGATTGTTCATTGATTGATACAATAAGTACATCATGAAAATGATAGAGAGAGGAAAAATGAGGTAACCTATTGCTATTCCTCTCCCAAATTTAGATAAAGTTACATATAGTCCGAAATAGGTGAAGTCTTGTAGTTGTTCACTTCGCAAAATTCTCAGTCCTTAATTGAATTCATGATAAACCGAAAAACAACATTTGAATTTTAAAGACTCAAATTATGAATTTCGTAGGGACTGAAAGTAAATTCATAGAGAAACAATAGCGTAAGTAGATATCCCATGGTATAGGGAATTTATGTCGCAACTTTTACTGTTATCTCAAGCCGATTATTGTCAATTTTTACCGTTTTGTTGGGGTGATAGTGTATGAACGGCACAATTTGAGAGACTACCAGCGTCACACAGCTGCATGGAAAAGAACTATGTGAACTATCGGCTTGGAATAACAGTAAAAGTTGCGACATAAACGCCCTATACCACGGGATATCTATGCTATCGTTTTTCTATGGTAAAATACTGTATAGCAATGGAAAGGAGATTCATTCACAAAATAGAACATCAAGACGTGAATGGTGAGGGAGTTCTGATTACATGCAGAAAATAATCTATATTTTAGGGTAAAACTGGCTTATACAAGTACGGTATAGGAAATCCACGAATGACGCATCATCACGTCTCAACTACTCAACTGATTAACTTGAAATGTTGTATATAGATTCTCAATTTACCGAGGATGGTTAAAGGGCCTACTATCAAATTGCAAATTTGATTTATTACAAATTGCTTTTTCATATCAATACAGTTCAATAATTATTTTCTTAGTCTATATTATGTAAATTCATCTATAATTTTGCTGTATTGTAAGCTATTGTATATAAGTGTATAAGCCAGTATATTGTAATCTACATAAATAAAGTACTCAATCAATCAATCAACACTTCAAGATTTCATTACGTCAAGTATTGGAAGAGACCCTTGCGGAGCACGGGTTACCTGCTAGCACAGAGAAGATATAGAGTGAAAAAAATTATGTTAATATCAAATACTCGAAGATGTAGAGAAGCTTGCAACACTAAAAACATGTCTAAAACCATTCCACACACTACAATCATAACATATTTCCAAATAATTGATTGATTGATTGAGTACTCTATTTATGTAGATTACAATATGAGTACTTTATTTATTTTGAATGTTTTTGTGATTTTTCTGGCTTCAAATTTATCAAGTTTTTTAATATTTTTCAATTTATTAATGCATTTTTAAGTGTAATAATAATTTGTTTCATCTTTCTGATCAACCGAGATACAAAATTTTTAGTATAATGTTTTTTTGGACTGTAAATTTTGTGATCTTTATAAAGTGTTTTCATAACCTCATTTGGACGTTTTTATCAAAATTAGGGAGAGGAACAGTTTTGGTTTATCCTGGTTGATTCTCTCCCAATCATTCATTTGATGTTGTGATTAAGGAATGTAATAAATGTAATGTAATGTAATGTAAGTAATGTAATGTGATTACAATATATACTGGCTTATACACTTATATACAATAGCTTACAATACAGCAAAATATAGATGAATTAACATAATATAGACTAAGAAAATATTATGACTGTATATGATATGAAAAAAGCAAACTATGATAACTGTAGATAATTTTATTGTAAGGCATCTACATAAATGGCGGAGCTTTGGACATATCAATGTCCATTCTTCGGAACAAATATTCGAAGTATTCTTCACACTAACTCTCTACCAAAAGAATATTCACTAGAAACTCAGAGAATGACATTGAAATGAGTAAATATGCAACACTACAAGTTCAAGACATGCAGAGAAATTATTTACAATTGAGAAACCAATTTATGTCTTCATAGGACTTTACAATTACAACAAATAAATTCCATTCATTACCCGTAAAACAGACATAAAATAGAGTTGAGTAGTAAATAGTGTTGAGATACTAAACACTATTATTACCCATTCATTACTAGCATTAAGATGTTTGAATGGGAAGC
>NC_052515.1:30893397-30933625 GCF_014356525.2 Nilaparvata lugens | reverse complement strand
CCTAGGGCCGAAAATGAGACTTTTCCGGCTCGAAATCGGTTTTCAAGTCCGAGGCCGTAGGCCGAGGACTAGAAAAGATTGAGAGCCGGAAAAACATTTTTGCCCGTGGTGCGAACGCTATTTTTCGCCACACAGAGAAATAAACAATATATATGAGAATAATTGTTTATTAAGCAGTTCCGAAAACAAAAGTGGAAGGTCATAGCTCTAGCTATTAGTATAGTTATTAGTATCTAGTTATTAAAGTATAGAAAACTGAAGAATACATAATACTTGGAAACCTCACAGAATCATATTGATTTTTCCAATACATCAATAAATTTTAGTTCTATTAGGATCCTCCTCAATTTGAATCAGGCAGCCTTTTGTTTTCCCAATTCCAAAAAAAATACCTAAAATACTCGTTTCACTGGGAATTCGTGTCTGATAGTAGCCTACATTATAACTGAAGAATATAAATTATTACTCATTTTATTGTGATCTATTCATGTTTTTCTTATGAAATTCAATAAATTATAGGCCTACAGCATGAAGACTATGTCCAATTCATTTGTACTGGTGGCAAAATTTTACATTGAAAATAATTATTTGATAAAATCCAAGTTCAATAGTAATGAAAACAAATTCCTTCAAAAAATAATTGATAATAATACGTTTCGAGGGAAAAAATTAAGAACAAAAAAATGGGAAGCATCGGGGGATTTGAACCGAGGTACCATCGCTCCGTAAGCAAGCTTCTTACCGCTGCGCTACATAGACGTTCGTAAATGGTAGTCTTATAACCTGCTGATAAAAATACACACTTTGGGCTATGGAACTTCAATTAGCCTACGGTAGCATAGATGAATTTGAACATTAATATTCTGAAAAATCTAGAAGGAAAATAGAAATTTGGGCTTCCAGGTGCACGAGATTGATATTTTTAGAATCTATGTTCAAAATTTGGAGATCTAAATCATTCCCGTTTTTCCGGTATGCAATCCACAAGTTGACATGTTTTGATGCGAACAAACACAACCCCACTCTCTCTTATTATATAGAAGAAGAAGATATCTTACCTCTATTTCATTCATCCAAATAAAATGATAGTATATTACTGCAGAATACTTTATTCAATTCTAGAAGCATAAACTGATTCTGTTTCATAAACTATTTGTTAAAACGTTCAGCACCATGGATATTGCCCAAGTAGTTCCAAAACTATCCACCAGGTTTTGTGATAAACGCAGTACTATGAGGTTTGAGGTTAGATTCTATTATACTCTGAAAATTGAATTTGAGTAGTTTATAATATCTTATTTGTATTTCATTCATCCAAATGAAATGATAGTATCTTATTGCAAAATACTTTATTCAATTCTAGAAGCATAAACTGATTCTGTTTCATAAACTATTTTGTAAACCCGTTCATATCAAATCAGAATCAGCTGTTATTCAAGGTCATTTTACAGCCCTAGGGCCGTAAAGTTTTACCGGCCTGGTCGGAAAACAATCACTTTCGGCCACCATATGACGCACGTAAACCAGCTCATTACATCCAAGTGTGGCGAAAAAAAAAAAAACATTTTGCACCGTGGTGCGCGAACGCTTTTTTCCGGCCACAAAAAAAAAACATATATTATGTGAGAATAGTTCTTGACTAAGCACTTCCGAAAGCAGACAGAAGGAAGGTGATAGCTCTAGCAAATCTGAGGTAATCTGATATCAGAAATTGTCCAAGTTTTTATTTTTTATTTATATGTCTAAATAATCTAAAAGATGATGTTCAATTATGTGGGAGGTTGAGTTTATACTTTTTTATTCTTTCAAATGACAATAAGATGATATTATTATAAATGTTTTAATTATTGAATAATAACACAATAATGAGAAGTTTTTTGATCAGCTGTTTCTTGATCACCTTTCTTAGTTCCTTGTTAGCGGCTGGAAAGGGTACTCTTTCCGGCCTAGGCCGGAAAGAAACCTGTTCTGACGTCGGACGAGAGTCGAGAGTCGGCTGCAAACAATGTCTTTCAGATCTACGTAGGGACTGGAAAACAGCTGCTTTCTGTGCAGTGTGGCGAAACGTTTTTAACATAAACTGTGGTCTAGCTCTTCTAGATCCCTACACTAAAAATCCCAACATAAAATTTTATAAAACTGATCCATTATTTCCTTCTTTTGTAAATTCGTCAATAAATTGGTAGCTTTCAACAATAATTTCAAGCTATTGTCGTTTGATATCCAGCTGGCGATTGTCTTATCTAGCCGTGAATGTGTGTTGTATATAAAATATTATACTGAGTTTTCTTGATAATAAAGCATTTTTTATCTTTTTTAGTTAGGGCTACTCTTCAATTAATAGAGATAATAATGAAAATCTTAGAACCCTTTTTCATGGAAATAAAAATAAAAATCCTACTACATTTTTTAAAAATTTTATAGATTGCAAAATTTACGAATTTTTATTCTTATTTCTATCAAATCATTCTTTCCTTTCTATTTTATTGTATTCTTGTTCAATACACGAATTCCCCACCGAATCTACTGAAACAAATAAAACATTTGGAACTATCCAGTAGTGATGAGCAGCAATCAATTTCTCTTATTCTATTCAAATATCCAACACCGATCTTAGTATTAGATTCCTCATCCTATTTCACACTAACAAACTCTGACATCTCTGACATCAACTCTAACATCAGTTAGTGGGGAGGATATTTTTAATATTCTTTCCGAAGAATGGACATTGATATGTCCAAAGCTCGCCAATTTATGTAGATGCATAACAATATATTATTATCTGTAGTTATTATATTACAAATTGCTTTTTCATATCATATACAGTTCAATAATTATTTTCTTAGTCTATATCATGTAAATTCATCTATAATTTTGGTGTATTGTAAGCTATTGTATATAAGTGTATAAGCCAGTATATATTGTAATCTACATAAATAAAGTACTCAATCAATCAATCAATCAAACATCTATACGGATATTATTTCACTGGTTGTCAGGAGTCAATAACTTCCAAAACAGTTCTAATTCAATCTGATAGGTAAATTTGACAAGTGGCTACGCATTAGCCAATGATAGAATTCACCTCAAACCGTTAATATTTCTTATGAATAACATGTATGCGTCCCATTCAATCAATGGTCACTACAAGCATAGAGAAACGTTAGCATAAGTAGATATCCCATGGTATAGGGCGTTTATGTCACAACTGATACTGTTATCCCAAGCCGATAGTTCACGTAGTTCTTTCCTATGTAGCTGTGTGACGCTGGTAGTCTCTCAAATTGTGCCGTTCATACACTCTCACCCAACAAAACAGTAAAAATTGACAATAATCGACAGTAATCGGCTGAGATAACAGTAAAAGTTGAGACATAAATTCCCTATACCATGGGTATCTACTAACGCTATTGTTTCTCTATGCTAGAATCAAATCAAATGCGGTTTCAATCTATTACAGCATCCACGAAAGATTCTCACTTTAATATTGTCAGAATTTTGTGGATGAAAAGCACTGAAATGTCATACTGTAAATATCGCAGACAGTCAGTCTCTCTCCTTCGTTCTTCTTCTTCTTCTTCTTCTTCTTCTTCTCTTCTTCTTCTTCTTCTTCTTCTTCTTCTTCTTCTTCTTCTTCTTCTTCTTCTTCTCTTCTTCTTCTCTTCTTTTTCTTCTTCTTAAATATGTTCTAAGTGAATAGACAAGTATGCAAATTCTATAACAGTGACACTCTAACACTAACCGTTAAATATTCGGTTAATTTTGTCTAGTCGATTTCCGAACAGTTCCCAAACTATCATACTATGAATCAGCCAATAAGTTTCTCAACTTCTACCTCCTGCTGTGTTATCCGAGAAAATGTTTCCTGAAAGGTGAAAGCTACGCGCTCAATCCTGACTAAACATCTTAACTAAATTCAGTATTGTTGTTAAGCCCAAAATATCAGGTAACAAAATTTGAATACGAACTAGTCAAAGTTCAAATATGTCTAGGATTTATTTGAACTATAGTGAGGTCCACGTTATAATGGCAGTGTTCGATCAGCAATAGTATTGCTATCCTTGTCTATCATTCAACAATGCGGATTGCGCTATCTCTTTCTTGCTTTGATCTGTTTCCAGATCGTATTTTAACAATGTTGAATCAATAGTTTATAACAAAATATTTCATCTTAATGAATTATGAAAATTTATAAGAAATTATTGGAAATATAATTTCTTGCTTAATAAATATAATTGATCATTTTAAATGAGAATGAACAGTTGATATTACATCAATTGTATCAGCTATTGTCTATAGAAGATCGTCTTTTAACAATCAATAATAAGTTAACAAAATCATTCTGATTATGAAAATTCATAATTAAATTATTGAACGAAAGAATTTATCGCTCGATAAAATATAATTGATTATTTTAAACGAGAATGAACATCAATAAACCCGTATCAGCTACCGCCTATAGAAAGCATTGACAAGTCAGAGGATCGGCAACGTTTTTCTCCTATCGTTCTCCACTGCCATTATAACGTGGACCTCACTACAGGATTTATCTAAACTAGACAATAGACACCTACCGTTAGATTCACTTCCAAATTTCAGCGTTGTTCGAATGGGGATCTTTACATTATTTACAAGGAATTCTAACAGTTAACGTAAATTTCACTATGATGATAGTAGATATTTATCTATCATATTTGAATATTATGTAACGATAGAGAGGATCCTAGATTTGATTTTACAATCATAGTTGGAGAAAAGAAGACATCTATTAACGTCAACTTAATGTGGTTGTTATGAAAAACTACATGGATTTATGAAAGAAGCAAAATAGAATCTTTTAATCTATGTCGACTCTCTCATTGACTTGAGCTGAGTGTGAAGACTGAGGTATGGTTATGTCCTGCTATTTCATTATGAAATTCCATACCATCTCTAGAAATTACAAAAGTAAACTGGGAAAGATTTATGTAAAACTATTATGCTATGGTTGTAGGTGAAATAACATCTGAAATTCCATAGCATCTCTTTGGAAATTATAAAAATAGAGTGGGGAAGATTTATGTAAAACTGTTATGCTATCTTTGTAGGTAGAATAACATCTGAATTTGGTGAATACTTTCACAAGTTTGATGTATTGAACAGGTTGTAATGTGAGAAACTAGAAATATAGGTGTTTTGGAAGACTAAAAATGAATTTTGAGTGTTTTTAAGCGTATCTTGCAATTTTCAAAAATGTTTTTGTATTTACATGTATCTTCCATAAATTATATATTTGTCAATCCTTATTCTGTTATTATTTATATAATTGATTTGGAATCAAATCTTCCATGAATTATACATTTGTCAATTATTTTGTAATTTTTCAAATTCAAACCTCTCATGGTTTATTAAGTAATTTTCCAATACTAAGTCTCTATAAGTACTAGAATTGAATCGCTAGTAATTATTCAAGTAATAATGTACATCATGAATTACTGGTTACACACAGCTACTCTATTAATCATTTCTTAATCATGTGTTACATTATGGTATGACAATGACATAGCCTTCATCTGAAGATTTCAGTAAACTCTGTTTTCACTAAATTTCTCTCAACTTAATTCAGATGGATATTTGGTCTTTGGGCTTCTCTGTAAAGGACTCTTTTATTGCTTCAAAACAACTAGGAGAATCCCATGATTTGGTCCCATGGTTTACTAATATTTTTATGATTTGGAGTTCCCATGATTTACTGTCTGATCCAAAAACATTCAGTTCACAATAATGACTACTGAAGAATCCTTTCCCTGTCGCTCTCCACATATCCTCAACAGCTACTCATTATTCTCCTTTCTTCTTCCTCCACCTTCTTTTTCTTCTTCCTCCTTCTTCTCCTTCTTCCTCTTCTTTTCTATCTTCTTCTCCCTTCTTCCTCTACTTCTCTATCTTCTTCCTCCATCTTTCTACTTCTACCTCTACTTCTCCACCTCCTTCCGCCATCTTCCTTTTTTTCCTCCTTATTCCTCCTTCTACCTCTACTTCTCCACCATCTTCCACCATTTTTCTCCTTCTGCCTCCTTCCTCCTCCTCCTTCAACTTTCTCCCTTCATCTGACTACATCTTTCTCCTTTTACCTCTTTCTCCCATCTTCTTCTCCTTCTTCTCCACCTTCTTCCACAATTTTCCCCCTTCTTCCTCCATCTTCTTCCTTCTTCCTCCTCTCCTTCCTCTTCCTCCCGTATCCTCCATCTTCTCACTCCTACCTTCACGAAAATTATTTCACTGTTTCCACTGAACGTCAGCGCTAGAAGAAAAACTACCCTGGTAATAAAAACAGAATCTATTGTTCAGAAATTGCCTCTTTCAAAGCACCCCCAAAAACCACCACCATTATCATGTGGCTGCTGGTCTATTTCCTCCCTTCCCCCCTCCCCCCCACAAAGGGGTTCTGACCCCTCAAAGTATTTTTCCAGAACCTGGATTGAAAAGGGTGGCAATATATTCCAAAAGACTTCTCAAAAAGTAGGCTATAGGCTCTCACAGGCTCTTATAGGCTGGGAATTTGTGACCCGGGTCCCCCCCAAACCCCTTGAATTCTCTCCCCAAACCTCCAACATCCATAAGAAGTACCAAATGGCATTTACATAATACTAGTCATAAATAAGTTTCTAAGTGCTGGGGAAACCTCTCATGGCGGTATAGGGCATATCTTCTCCAATAAGTAGCTTGGAGCTAGGTCGATTTTTATTGAGGGTAATGTGTTTTTCTAATGAATTTCAAGAGACAATGTATTAGATTATGCTATAATTATATTGTTTATGGTTGATTTGTTTTTTATATCTGTGTTTCATCAACTTTTGTATATTATTACTCTTAATTCTTTATTCTTTATTGATTCATACAATAGAGTACATCATCAAAGATAGAAAGAGAAAAAATGAAGTACCTTGTGCTATTCCTCTCCCAAATTAATATAAGGTTACACATAGTCCGAAATATGTTAAGGCTGTGCAAAGGCAAAAAATGAACTTTCTACTGGTGATATTTTTCAAAGTTTTTCGATTTGTATAATTATCATCAAGCTATCAAAAAGTTTTCTCAAGAAAACATTTTTCTCCGATTATTACTTTTTGAGATATGAGCGTCTAAAGTTTAAATTTTTGGGACAGAACATTTCAAGTTCGGTATGAGATGAATTAATGAAATTTAGAGGATGGATTTTTCATGGTATTGTTGATCTAGTAAAAAAAAAAAATTTCTAAAAATATCATTTTTAAGAATTCATTCAATTCACTAAAATGACCTGAAATAACTTTTTCGCCCCACTTGGATTAATGAGCTGGTTTACGTGCGTCATATGGAGGCCGAAAGTGATTGTTTTCTGGCCAGGCCGGTAAAAGTTTTACGGCCCTAGGGCTGTAAAATAACCTTGAAGTCAGCTGATTCTGATTGATGTGAACGTGTTTACAAAATAGTTATGAAACGGAATAAGTTTATGCTTCTAGAATTGAATAAAGTATTTTGCAATAAGATACTATCATTTCATTTGGATGAATGAAATACAAATGAGATATTATAAACTATTCAAATTCAATTTTCAGAGTATATTAGAATCTAACCTCAAACCTCCTAGTACTGCGTTTATCACGGAACATAGTGGATAAACTGAATCATTTTATGCTTCTAGAATTCAATAAAGTATTCTGCAATAATATACTATCATTCTATTTGGATGAATAAATACAGATAAGATATATATTATTATAAACTATTCAAATAATTCGATTTTCAGAGTAGATAGAACTTCTAACCTAAACTTCCATTGACATAGATTGGCCAAATTTCAAGTGTGCTAAAACAGCTGATCAAAAACTTTTCATTATTTGTGTTTATCATTCAATAATTAAAACATTTATAATAAATCATCTTATTGTCATTTGGAAGAATAAAAAGTTTAAACTCAACCTCTTACATAACTGAACATAATCTTTTAGGTTATTTAGAGAAATCAGAATAAAAATAAAATACTTGGACAATTTCCTGATATTCAGATTACCTCAGATTTGCTAGAGCTATGACCTTCCACTTTGCTTTCGGAAGTGCTTATAATAGACAATAAATTATTTCATATATATATATATAGATATATATTGTTTATTTTTCTGTGTGGCGAAAAATAACGTTCTCACCATGGGCAAAAATGTTTTTCCGGCTCTCAATCTTTTCTAGTCCTCGGCCTACGGCCTCGGACTTGAAAACCGATTTCGAGCCAGAAAAGTCTCATTTTCGGCCCTAGGTGCGAAATATACTATTTCGGGTATTTTTTGGTAAATGAATAACTTTCTCAAAAATTATTATTTTTAGAAAATTTTCGTTTCACTAATAAACAATACCATGAAAAATCCATCCTCTGAATTTCATTGATTTATCTCATACCTAACTTGATATGTTCTGTCCAGAAGTTAAACTTTAGGCGCTCATATCTCAAAAAGTAATGATCGAAAAAAATGTTTCCTCAAGAAACCTTTTTAATTTTGATAGCCTCATGATATACAAATCGAAAAACTTTGAAAAATATCACCAGTAGAAAGTTTATTTTTAGCCTTTGCACAGCCTTAAGACAACCTAATTGACTCAACCTAAGACTTAGTCTTGTAGTCTTGTTAGTCTTATTCACTTCACAAAAATTCCAGTACTTTTCAAAATGTTACTCTAATCTGTTACATACAGACTTATGCGCCACAAGCACGCGCATTTTACTCTTCATCGGCTGATGATATTATGCTAATTATATCTGTATATTACTGTTTCTGTACGAATACAGAAATAGTTATTTGTGCAACTAGTGCGCAAAGTGACAGTTTGCTGCACCGAAAGAAACATTTACGCCCGAGCCATGGGCGTGAATGGCTTCTTGAGTGCAGCAGAGGAACTTTGCTCACGTATTTCACATTAAACTTTTCCTACAGTTACCATCGAATATGAGAAGTGGTTGATTATGGGTAAAATGATGGCTGAAATCCATCAAATGTTTGTGTGTGTGATGCTGTTATTAATAACAACCTTATTTCATTTAAAAATTAATAATGCAATTGAAGTTGAAAATTCTCAGCCAAAGTTCTCATTTTTATTCATTCAAGAATCAGAAAAAATACAGATAGAACAGAAAATCCGCATTCAAAATACACGCCAACAGCTGATTGGATGGCTGCAAGATGGCTGAACCGACAAGCGCGCGACCTAGCGGGAAGAATCGTACCTAAGTTTGTTTCATCCCGCTAAAAAGTACTGAAACAGGATTCAGAAATTTAGTTTTTTGCTCAAATTACCGAGAAAAATTCTCAAAGTAAAATGAAAATATTTATAAAAATAAAATAGACAACAGAGAATATTTATTGTAGTATTCTTATGTTTTTTTATTTTTTTTTAGGATATCTATCGAATGGTAAAATGATTACCTCAAAATTCGAATTTTATAATGTATATTCGCTACTTTTCTCATTGCTTGCAGTTGAATTGATAATTATCAATAGAAAAGAACTATTATTTATTATTAATGATGAGAATTAGTAAACGATGATTATTCAATTATGATTTACATGAACATTATTCTTGTTTTGGATTTCTAGATTGGGATTTTATCATAAATGTAGGGTAGCAATTGAAATGATTCTTATCTAAATCTAACCACAGTCATTGTTACCAACTTTATTTTTGTTTTCGTGTACTAATCCTCCATATAACCACCAACTATTTTGTGTTGCCATGTTGCAAATCTGGAGTACGCAAAGTAATACTTTGCGCACTAGAGCGGACAAGTGATTCTTTGCGTTCTGTAATCAGTGCAGGAATGGTCACTTTTCAAGGTAACTGTAGAAAAAATACTTATAGCATCACCTGATGGAAAGTGAAATGCGTGTGTTCGTGTCACATATGTCTGTACACACCTCTATAGAAAACCTCTCTATTGAAAAATATTTGTATTTGGTGTTACACAAGACAGAAATCAATAAAAGGAAACTGAAGTAGATCTCATCAACTGGTCTTTCACTTTTGAAATGTTTTTCAAGTCCTTCACAAGCAATCAATAATTCTAAAATGTTTTTGATGTCCTCTGCAATCCAAAGTGCACTCGAGAAGCAATAATTCACTGACCATTCATCCGGGTGAATTGAGAAATGAATTCGATGTCGTGACTCATCCAAAAGTGCTGAGTGACTCCGTATTCTGAGCACTCCATTTATTATTGAGATGTCCATATTTATCCAAGTGTGATGTGATGATTTGTCCACTCTCTTAATAATAGCTGCTGTGTCACCTGGAGGATTTGGGACTCTCTAATTCTACGGGTGATGTAACTTGGAGATAATTACTCAATTTGGTTTTATTTACTCAACTTGATTTGGTATTTACACTTATCGTGTCCCATATTCCATTATACGGCTGTATCACTCAATTTTAGTACATTCATAACTACTATTTCTTTATCCTCATCTGCTTCATCTTACTCCCTCTTCTCCTTCTCACCTAATTCTCTTTTTTCCCTTCTCTTCTTCTTTTCCTTCGCAAGTGGAAGATAAGGATGTGGGAGAAAAAAGCGTAGTGAGGAACGAAGTAAGTAGTAGAAACACTGATAAAGAAGAGAGAAAAATGTATGTAGAAAAGCTCTGGAAAACTGTATTCTCTTTTGGGAAATTCGCTTAGCAGAGTATGCTTCGCAATTGGGATAGAATTCATGAGAGAAACAACAAAGGGATAAATAGGAGAGAAAATGGTGTGAGACGATAAAATCAACGAGGAGTGTGAGATTGGGCGATGGAAACAAAGGGGAAAAGTGGAAGCAGAAATGTAGGAGAAGAAGAAGAAGAAGAAGAAGAAAAAGAAGAAAAGAAGAAGAAGAAGAAGAAGAAGAAGTAGAAGAAGAAGGGGAGGAAGAAGAAGAAGAAGAGAAGAAGAAGAAGAACAACAACAACAACAACAAAGCATACAGAGACGGTTGGTGACATACCCTTTCCTGCATTAAATCACAGCATTTTCATTAAGCTTGTCCTAAGCCATGTTTTATATAGTAATAATATGTAAATAAAAGTTGTACATCAGGATGTATTGTTCCTATCTCTATGCTGAATTTGTATGTGTGACTGAGCTTGTAGCGAATATTTTAATTCACTTTGTTTTGCATCTTGTATAATTTTCGTTGTAGTTTCACACTGCTGAATAAAACACAAGTTGATATGGATCAGCTGAAATCAACGAATTTTTATTGGTGTAGGAGCCCTACCTGTGCTGACGTCACACGAATGCACTACGGCTTTGTTTACGGAGATAATGTCCATTGCTCTTCTTCTTTCTTTTTTTCCTTCTGCTTCTTCGTCTCCTCCATTCCTATAGATCAAATTTTTACTTTCCTTGCCCTATTACCATAGGTAAGAAAAATATTGATTTCAAAAAAAATTTAAGGTACCCCAATTTCTAAATTTCTATACGTTTCAAGTTCCCCTGAGTCCGAAAAAGTGGTTTTTGGGTATTGTATGTATGTGTGTGTGTGGGTGTGTGTGAGTGTGAGTGTGCTTACAATATAGGATCCGACACGAACAATTTCGATCAAATGCAATTCAAGATGGCGGCTAAAATGGAGAAAATGTTGTCAAAAACAGGGTTTTTGCGATTTTCTCAAAAACGATTTCAATTAAATTATACCTAGAATAGTCATTGATAAGCTCTATCAACTGCCTTAAGTCCTATATCTGTGAAAATTAGGAGCTCCGCCCCATCTATGCAAAGTTTGATTTTAGATTCCCAATTATCAGGCTTCAAATTCGAAAAAAATCGAGTGGAAACGATTGAGCATGAAAATCTCTACAATTGAAGTTCAGTAACATTGTCACCTAAAATTGAAAATGAGCTTGAAATTCGATAAAATTTGATTATACAATTACAAACTGTTGGCAACTGTTGATTCTATTAAATCACTCACTATGAAGAGATAGCAGACCTCATATGTCTCCAGCGTTATTGTCCTGTCACCTGCTGGCTCGGAACTTAGTTTATAAATAGACTTGAGATGCGCGTGAACACTAGCGTCATGTGATCAATTCTCATAGCAGCAAGGAAAGTTGTGTGAGTGCGCCACACCAGATTTTTTTGAAAGTCATGAACTGATTGATCGATTTATACAGATGATGGCTAATGTCATAATATTTCTCCACAACTCAGCTTCCAAATGTAATGCGCCTGCCTCTATTACATAACAACCAATTGATTATCTATTATTTGATGAGAAGCTGTTATAGAAAAGGGAACAGTAGAAGCTATATTGAGTATTGAAGCAAATAGAATATTGATAGAAGCCATGGAAGTAGTAAAAGCAATAGAAGAGATCCACTAGATGATAATAATAATTAGATTGATGCCGGTAGGTTTATTGGAGTGACATTTTGATAGCGGTAGCTTCCATCTTTATTTGGACGGTATGTCACGACATTGGCCTTGCTACATCTCAACTTACTACAGGTATAGTTCGAGCAGAGAGTCAACTAGAAACAATCTATGGTTTAAGTAATAGCTGGGTATAGTTTGAGAAAGCTCTTTGAACTACTTTAGGCTAAGTGGACTAAATTCAAAGAATGGAGAATTTGGTGAGTGAGGCAATGTTGGATCCTAGGTCTCTTCGAAGAAGATTGATTGATTGAGTACTTCATTTATGTAGATTACAATATATACTGGCTCATACACTTATATACAATAGCTTACAATACAGCAAAATTATAGATGATTCACATAATATAGACTAAGAAAATAATTATTGAACTGTATATGATAGGAAAAAGCAATTTGTATATAGATAATAACTATAGATAATTATATTGTTATGCATCTACATAAATTGGCGGAGCTTTGGACATATCAATGTCCATTCTTCCGAAAGAATATTGAAAATATCCTCCCCACTAACTCTCTACCAAAATAGAGAGTGAGACTTAGAAGTAGTGTGAAATACCAAATCAACTCGATGAGTAAATGGAACCAAATATAACTTTAGAAGAAAAAGGAAAGAAAAGGAGGAGAAGAAGAAGAAGGAGAGAAAGGAGGAGAGGAAGAAGAAGAAGAAGAAGTAGAGAAAAGGAGAAGATCAAGAAGAAAAAAACAAGAAGAAGATCAAGAAGAAGAAGAAGAACTAGAAAAGGATCAAGAAGAATTGTAAGAACATAGAAAGGAACAGGAATTAAACAAGATCAAGAAGGAAAAGTGGAGAGGGAGCTTAAGAGAAATGGAGTGAGTGTAGGAGTATGTGGAGGAGAAGGAGAAGAAGAATAATACGAAGAAGCGAAGTGGAAAGAGAAAGAACGCCTGAAATATATTGTGTTTCACAAGAGGTTGAATGTATGGGGTTGAATATAAGGGAAGTCAGTGAAGGCCTGAGGATGCAACACTATATTGTTCTGCATAAAGATGTCCCATATAGTCACCTATTGTCTGCCTCCTCACTTTAAATTCCTTCCTGAATTCCTTTGCCTACCTATTCTTATGCAGCGAAAATTAATCATTCTCTCTTGTTTCTATTCCCCTTGTTTCATATTTCTATCTCCTTCTATTCATTTTTTGTTCCCTGATTACATTTATTAATAATCTTGGAAAATTAGTGCTCCATGGAGCCGGATTTTCATATGCGTTGTATGGATAATCTATACTATAACTAGCCGTCAGGCTCGCTTCGCACGCCATATCCGTCTTGCCAGGGGGCTCCGCCCCCTGGACCCCCGACTGGATCGTCCAAAATGAGATCAGCGGGCTCGCTTCGCTCGCCTGCATGTAGACCTCAGCCGAACCTCTGTACCGAATTTGAACGTATTATGTCAATTTGATCTCGAAAAACACCTGTTACTATATCGGCGTATCTTTGGACAACAAAATCTTCCACCTCAGCTAAACCTGTGTACTGAATTTTTTTTAATATATTTCCATCAATTATTGAAAAAGGTGAGGAAACGCAGAAAAGCTGAGAAAACGCTAATTTGGCTAACTGGATAATTGGTATTTAGGAGGTCCTGGATAAATGCATTTCAATCTTCAACTTGGTGCCAACCTAACAAAGTCAACTCAACTTAATTCCAACCTGACGAAATTTTTAATTTAGTTACCAGAACAACTGTTTCGGAGAGGTACTCTCTCTAGATTATAGTTCTATATTAACATATGGTATGAACATTTCAATTGTAATATTTTAAGATATTGGAATGAGAAGAATATACATGCTGAAAGAACTTTAAACCCTTAAGACCACCCTTAGAGTTAAAATATCGCTAAAAGATTTCTTAGTGCGCCTCTAAAGGCCAACTGAACATACCTACCAAATTTGAACGTTTTTGGTCCGGTAGATTTTTAGTTCTGCGAGTGAGTGAGTCAGTCAGTCAGTGAGTGAGTGAGTGTCATTTCGCTTTTATATAATTATATAGATACAGAACTCACGAATGACGCATCACCACGTCTCAACTACTGAACTGATTAACTCGCAATTCTGCATACAGATTCTCAATTCACCGAGGATGGTTATAGGCCTAGGCCCCTTGAATTTTTTATATAGATTCTCATTTCACCAAGGATAGGTTGTAGGCCTATTCCAATTATTCAAGATTTCAGTAGGTCAAGTTTTCAATTGGACCCTTGAAAAGCACGAGTTACCTGCTAGTAGTAATATTCATAATAGAGGAAAGAACTGGCTTTTACACGTAGGGGTTTGGGAATTCACGAATGACGCATCATCACGTCTCAACTACTCAATGATTAACTCGCAATTCTGCATATAGATTCTCAATTCACCGAGGATGATTATAGGCCTATTCTCAATTCTTCAAGATTTCACTGGGTTTAGTATGTCACGTTCAAATTAGACCCACGCAAAGCACGGGTTACGTGCTAGTGTAAGCATAATATTAACAGGCGGCTTTCTTGTAGTATGTTACTATATTGCATAATGCTGTAACACATAATCTCAAAGCCTATTCATGTTGATACCATGTTCAAAGTCGGTCTATTATTCATTACAACAAATAGATTCACGTCTTGAAATTAATTGACCAGAAACTGAAATAAATGAACGTCTTCTTTGAATTTAAAGCATCCTAGAATTGATTGTATGTTATGTTAATGAGGTTGTATGATGAGAAAGCGGTTTGGGGTGTGGCAGTTCTCCTACTTTTCAACTTTTCTATATGTGAATACTATAATTTTCATTTATAAAATAGAATTATAGTACCTTTTTCAACCCTGAATTCATACATTTTGAGAAGTTATGCTACAATATATATTTCAGGGCTCAACATTTATTTGTTCTCATTCCATAGCCTGTGAATTTGAAGATTGTTCTATGTTTACTCGAAAGTTTATTATCAATCTAGTAGAAGGAAGGGTGGTGGAGGAGGACGAGGAAGGGAATGAGAAGAAGAAAATGAAGGAGAAGGAGTGGGGGATAGGTGGAGAGGATGAGATGACAAATGGTGGAGAAGGATTAGAAAGAAAAGAGGTGGTATAGAAGGAGTAAAGATGAGAAGACAACAGAAGAAGTAGAAGAAGAGAAAGATGGAGGAGAAGAAGATGAGGAAGAAGAAGAGGAAGGAGGAGAAGAGAAGAAGAAGAAAGAGGAAGAAGAAGATGGGAATGTTCAGTACAATAGAGTTGTGTGAAGGAATGAGGGGTCAAATGGTGAGGTCACTGGAGAACAAGAGAATGTACCTCAGTTGAAATAACTTTCATGAAATCTTCTTCCGCATACTGTGTAGAAGAGGAGATCTTGAAGAAGAAACAGGAGAAATGAGAGGATGTGGGAAAGATCTAGAAGAAAAAAACAGGAGAAATCAGAGAATGAGTGGTAAAGAAGAAATTGAGATGAAAATGGAAAGAGGAGAAGAAAGCGTTTGCTCTTCTAAGGGGGAGAAGAAGATTGGAAGGAAAAAGATAGGAACAACAAAAAAGTAGAGAATAAAGAAATATAATATGCATGAGGAATCGGAAGAGAAGGGGAAAAAGCCCCAAGAAAAATCGAGAATAGATCCAAAGAGAAATGAAAAAAATTGAATAATTCTATAACTTAAATATTTTGAATTATAGGAATATTATGGAAACAGGAACAGTTTTCCTATATCGAGGGAGCTTCGAAGAAAGAAACTGATAATGATAACACAATAAATTATGGAAAAGATGTTCAATTAAAATCAAGAATGAGATCTCTGAGAAAGAAAGAATTGAAAGAGAAGAGAAATAGATTGAATTTTCCGATCCAATCAATTATGTTGGATTGAACAACTACAAAGAACAAGTCTTAGCCAAGCACTAGAGTAATGTTTCATTTTCAAGATAGAATTATACAGTCGAAAACCTGGAGTGAAAAAGAAACCCAATAAGTGGAAATGGAGAGTGAAAAAAAGTGGTAGGCTATATCAAGTATAGAATCATTACAATGGATATAGATATGGATAAATAATAAATTGATTAATGAATTCTCAATAGAAGTAATTAAATGTGACTTGGGAAACTTCAAAGCAAAAGCTGTATGGAGATCCGTATGTCTCAATATAACAACAGGAAGATTTGAAACCTACCAGAGTTCAAATCCGAATGAAGTTTTAAGATAGCCATCTCTAGATACTGTCTGAAGTTTCAGCTTCCTATTAATGATGCGGTCAGGTTCAAAGATCATCATCTTTTCGATCAGGCGAACATAATAAATTAACATGTTAATGTACATTGTAAAAATACAGAAGAAGCATCTACAGTAGTAGCATGTCTATACATTGACAGGATATTAATCATTGGAGATGACCGACTTCAAAAGAAGAAGAAGAGAGAAGAAGAAGAAGAAGAAGAAGAAGAAGAAGAAGAAACGAAGAAGAAGAAGAAGAAGAAGAAGAAGAAAAGAAGAAGAAAGACGAAGAAGAAGAAGAAGAAATAAGAAGAAGAAGAAGAAGAAGAGAAGAAGAAGAAGAAGAAAGAAGAAAGAAGAAGAAGAGGAAAGAAGAAAAAGAATAAGAAGAGAAAAGAACAACACAACAACAAGAAGAAAAAAGGAGAAGAAGAAAAGATGGTGGAGAAGACCATTTACATGAAGAAAGAATTGTAGCTAGGACTCCCACACTCTATTGAAGGATAATGTATTGGAGAGAAAGCTTCCTCGAAGAATCTGTATACCTATAATAATATAATAGGAAGGTACCATGGTACATTCCAAGAGGTCATCCCGATGGTGTGATAATTCGATTCTGAATAAAAAAGCCATAAGGAAGGTCACTTCAGTTCGCTTTTGTGCATTCAATTCCAAATAAAAATACATTATTTCGGATAAATGTTATGTAAAAGGTTGAGTGCCAATAAAGTAATACCGTTCAAAAATATTGGGAAAAATTTAATGTAAGTGAGGTCCACGTTATAATGGCTGTATTTGATCAACAATAGTGTTGCTATCCTTGTCTATTATCCGACAAAGAAGATAGTGCTATCTGCTTCTACCTCTGCAACGTTGCCAGATTCTTTTCCAATAATTTAAAAATTTAATCAATTTCTTTATTGGATAGAGTAAACAATACAGTAGTCGGAAAAAACAGGCTATTGCCCAAAACTTCTTCAATTTCCTAATTTTTTCTTAAATTGTCCAAATATTAGGTGCGTACAGACTTTCGCTCTGCTCCGCAACCGAACGTCACTCCAGCAGAGCGATTGATGATCGACCGGCGAGCAACAGTGGTTCGACCGGGGAACGCGAGAAGATCTAACATCTTCCGTAACGTTCATGATGGGTGCGTGGGCGGTGCGACTGTGGTTCGATAGTGGTGGTACGAGGGCGGTACGAGGGAGGAGCGTGCTCGGGCTGGTTGGAAGCGCGAATATGTGTACGCAGCTTTATGTAGGCTATGTCCATTTCAATTTATACACTGAATCATCAATTTGATTGTACAAATTAGAATAGACAAACAATTTCGAATCTAGATAGATCAATAATAAAACTTCCGTAAAAACATAAAACAAACTACAAATTCAATTGACAAAATATTCCATCCCTATTATGAAAATCCATTATTAGATCATTGAAAAATATATTTCCCCGACAAATCAATTCTACTTGATATTTTCAGACAAGAATTGACAGTTGATATTAAATCAGATATACCGGTATCAGTTATCCTCTATAGAAGGCAGTGGCAAGGCAGAGAATCTCAATTGGAGCCTTGCGAAGCACGGGTTACCTGCTTGTCTTGAATAAATTCAAGAGAATCGTCAGTGATTGACGCTAATATTTTGTTTTAATCTATCAATAGATAAATAACACAATATCAGTCACAACTAAACTACAATTATAGATAAATTCATTGATAAATATATGTTCTACACCAGCTAAGATTGATTGATTGAGTACTTTATTTAAGTAGATTACAATATATACTGGCTTATACACTTATATACAATAGCTCACAATACAGCAAAATTATAGATGAATTTACATAATATAGACTAAGAAAAAATTATTGAACTGTATATGATATGAAAAAGTAATTGTAATATAATAGCTAGAGATATTATATTGTTATGCATCTACATAAATTGGCGGAGCTTGGACATATCAAGTCCATTCTTTGAAAGAATATTAAAAAGCCCCACTAACTCTCTACCAAAAGAGAGAGCTGCTTAAATGAAATACAATACATTTAGAAAACTCTGTCAGATAAATATACTAGAAGTACAAGGAAAGCTGAAACATGAAAATAAATAAAACATTTCTCCATCCACATCCTATAGAATATCTCATCGAATGCATAATAATTGCATCCAGAAGTGCATAGAAGGAATGCAGTTGCAATATGCAGTTATGTACCTCCCATTTGTCAAAGCAAGACTCAGTTGATTATGGCTTGAAGTTAATCAAAAGATTTAATCTTAACCGGCTTCCAGGTTTCATTTAATTTCACTTATCCTTTTCTAGTTTTGTTTATGGCTAACTAACAATGTTATTTCATCCACTGCCTCGTGTTCTCTTCCGTTTTTTCTAATTCTAGATTCCGTCTCACTTAATATCTCATTCAAATACAAATTAGATTTATCTATTCTTTTTTTTTACTTTCCTTGCCCAATTACCATAGGTAAAGAAAGTATTGCTTTCCGAAAAAAATTAAGGTACCCACATTTCTAAATTTCTATACATTTCAAGGTCCCCTGAGTCAAAAAAGTGGTTTTTGGGTATTGGTCTGTATGTGTGTGTGTGTGTGTGTGTATGTGTGTATGTGCGTCTGTGTACATGATATCTCATCTCACAATTAACGGAATGACTTGAAATTTGGAACGTAAGGTCCTTACAATATAAGGATCCGACACGAACAATTTCGATCAAATGCAATTCAAGATGGCGGCTAAAATGGCGAAAATGTTGTCAAAAACAGGTCGTTTCGCGATTTTCTCGAAAACGGCTCCAACGATTTTGATTGAAGTTATACATGAAATAGTCATCGATAAGCTCTATCAACTGCCACAAGTCCCATATCTGTAAAAATTTCAGGAGCTCCACCCCATCTATGCAAGATTTTCAATTATCAGGCTTCAGATACAATTCAAACAGGTGGAGTGGAAAAGATTGAGCATAAAAATATCTACAATTAATGTTCATTAATAGTTTCACCTAAAATTAAATAAATATAAGCTCGAAATTCGAGAAAATGTGATTATCCAATTGCAAAATGTTAGCAACTGTCGATTCTATTAAATCAGTCACTATGAAGAGAAAGCACACCTCGTGTGTCTTCAGCGTTATTGCCCTGTCACCAGCTGGCTCAAATCTTTGAATAGTAGACTTGAGATTCGCGGGAACACTAGCGTCAGGTGATTAATTTTCATAACGGCAAGGAAAGTTGTGTGAGTGCGCCACACCAAATTTTTTGTTTATAGCTAACTTACAATGTTATTTCAATTAGTTTCTTGTTCTACTTTCCATTATTGCTAATACTCTTGATCTCGTCTCATCTAATATCTTATTCCAATACAAATTACTATAAACTTTCCTTGCTATTCTTGTTTTAACAAATTCTATCTATGAGAGAGTATCGTTTCTCTCATTCCATTCAGTTCGTATGCAGGAGTCACAGAAATTTGGCAACAACGTCAAAAGAGGTCATTGAACATCTCAACAATACTAGGAATGATGAGTCATCATTATCATCATCATCGTGATTCGATATGTTTGCCAAGATTGATTCGAGCTCAGGCGATAAAAAAGTAATCGACAATTGAAAAGGATGAGATAGATGATGTACAAATCGGATAGAATGAGATAGAAATAGGGATAACTCAAGTGTGAAATGAAAGAAGTGTAAAGATATGGATGAGAAAGAGAGAAGGAGTTGATGTTGAATGATTCTGAGAGGATAAGATAGAGAGAAATCAAGAGTGTAGAAGTGAATAAAAGATAGTACGAGAGCCAAGCCTCTTTGAAAGTAAAGTTTGAATAGAAGTGCTATTGAACCATCGTTTGTTTCGTATGTGATGGAATGTATTGACAGATGATGGAGAGGATGATGACATGGAGGAAGAAGAAGAAGAAGGAGGAGAAGAAAAAAAGGAGAAGAAGAGGAGGAGAAGAGGATGAGATTACAATTGGTGGAGAAGAAGTGAAAGGAAAAGAGGTAGTAGAAGAAGAAGTGAAGATGAAGAAAGAAGAAGCAAGAATAACAGGAAAAGTATGGAGAGAAGCAGAAGAACACGATAAAAAAGGTAGAAAAGAAAAATACGAAGAAAATAAAGAAGAAGAAGAAGGAGGAGAAGAAGAAAATAGAGAAGTAGAAGAAGAAGAAGAAGAAGAAGAAGAAGAAGAAGAAGAAGACGGAGAAGGAGAAGAAGGAGAGAAGGAGGAGTGATGAGGGTTGCATTGAAAAGGTGTGAAGAAGATTAACAGAAGATGATGAGATAACATCTTTTCTATCAAGACAGTGCAATAACGGATTAACTCCAAGTGGAGACAATCATTGAAAAATTGAAAAGAAGAATGGAACGATCTGAAAGTAATTGGTAATTGATTGAGTGAGACCTGTAATCTTGATTGAGAAATAGCAAAGGACTGGAGACGTTGAGTCGATTAGGAAATATGATTTGCTGAAAAAAATGTTATTGATTGGATGAAGTAGATTGATTGATTGATTGAGTACTTTATTTATGTAGATTACAATATATACTGGCTTATACACTTATATACAATAGCTTGGAGATTATCAGTCATTCTATTATCATAAATTGTGAATTAATAATGATCAGAAAAATTTCTGTTCAAATATCATTCTCATCCATCTATTATCTCATTAAATAGAAGTGGACTATGATAGCACAGATAAAATAAGTAATAGGTGGAATATGGAATAGGAAAAAGATGGAACTATGGTGGCATCTCTCATTACTAACTCCTCTCTGATGATAGTACCATAGTGTGATAATGGAATGAACTGAGATTGGTAACAGAATCATTCACGTTTCGAGTTCCAATATTCTCAGATTTGAAGAAAAAAATTATTATTTGACTTGTATTGGTGGATTACATTATACTAGTACAATACCTTGAATTTGAATTTGGGTTTGAATCGCTCCCATACCTGTAAAAAAGATGAACAATTATTACAATACATAAACATAAAATAATACATTTTTAATCAAATCTGAAGTGAATTGACTCAGTCCTATATGAAGAATAATTGTGTATTGTATAGTCTTCTCAATAAACTATATTAATCTACCAATTATCATTACACGAAAATCCAAATTAAATGCTGTGAATCACCCCCTTCTGCTACTACAAATATTGACAACAGGTAACAGCTAGATGGAAATTCGATAAGCTTCATCTAAATTATCCTGTTTCCCACTGATATAAGAGATGATTGAAATCCAAACAGAGTATATAGAGAACTGAGTTAGTATATAGCCACCATTTGCTGTTGCTTCTCCCATTCTTGTCAGTGGGCGTGTCTTTCCAATCAGCCAATGAGAGGCTTGTATTTCGTGGACTGAGCCAATCGCATTCCTCCTTTCAAAAATATACTGGAAGCAATACTATTGATGAATTTTTGCGTTCAACAACTTTTTCTAGAGTTGTCACACTACATCTCACTAAATTCTTTCCCATATAGATAATTTTTGTCTCCATTATGAAGTTTTCCAATCTATGTATTTCAAACGAGACAATCTGTTTCAAGATTCAGTAGATAATGTTCCCTGTGAACAGTGGAGGTAATGTTTGTCAATTGTTTGAATTCAATTGCACAATTGTTGCCCAGATGTTGAATTGGAACTGTTTCAAGCAGTTTAAACATGCACTGAATAAAGACCGTACAATTTAGTTTAAGGATACAGAACTGAATTTGGCTTAAACTGCACCATATGTTCAAGTAGGTTCATGTTGTGAATACTTGGCACTCTATTTGCTTCTATTTTTCTATCTCTTTCTTTTCTCACTTCTCTTTTGTCTTTCTTAACTTAACATTCTTCCATAACACTTTTACTATTATTGTCTTTTCACATTTTTACATCTTCTTCTCCTTTTCCTTCTTTTGGTAGAGAGTTAGTGGGGAGGATATTTTAATCTTCTTTCCGAAGAATGGACTTGATAGTCCAAAGCTCCGCCAATTTATGTAGATGCATAACAATATAATTATCTATAGTTATTATATTACAAATTACTTTTCATATCATATACAGTTCAAAAATATTTTCTTAGTCTATTATGTAAATTCATCTATAATTTTGCTGTATTGTAAGCTATTGTATATAAGTGTATAAGCCAGTATATATTGTAATCTACATAAATAAAGTACTCAATCAATCAATCAATTCCTTACTCAATCTTCTCCTTGCATCCTTATATTATATTATCTTATTCTTTTTTGTTTCTTCTTGTATTCTCATTTGCTTTTTCTCCTCCTTTTCCATCTTCTTCTTGTTGGATCCTTGTTTACTCCTCCTCCTTATGTTATCAGTTGTTTTTCTCCTCGTTCGATCTCTTTCTTCTCCAACTACTATAACATCATAATATCTTCAACACCTGATTCGTTTTCTTGTTCTTATTCTTGTTCTTATTCTTGTTCTCATTCCTGTTCTTATTCTTGTTCTTATTCTTGTTCTTATTCTTGTTCTTATTCTTGTTCTTCTTCTTATCCTTCGTCTTGTGAAGTGTGTGTGAAAATGAGTAAGCTACTCCTTTCCTGTTTTCTCTTCCTTGCAAATCCTTTTTGGGAATTCTCTTTATTTATCAATAATTCCTTATCAAATTCTCTTGCTTTTTCTCCCTAGTATCCTTCTCCAGCTTCTCCTCCTTCTCCATCACGTTTCTATACTTCTGTTCGTATCCTTGTCCTGTTCTTCTAAAAGATTTTCTTATAATCCTCCTTATTTTCTCCTTCAACTTCTCCTTCTCTCCCTAACATTCTTCTACTTCTTCTCTCTTATATCTTTGTCCAGTCTTCCTTCTCCTCTCTCACATTTCTCTTCTTCTTCTCCACTATAATATCCTTGTCCCGTCTACTACTACCAAGACTCCCAGCGAAAAGTATGGCGAAATTTGGCAACACTCCACAGCAATTGGCCACACATTTCCACGTAGAGAACGCGGCAAAAAAACGTGATCTGGCAACACTGTGTTGAGTCGACTTTAAACGCGCAACAAAAAACAAAATGGCGCATTTCTTCATGCCAACAGCTACGTGAGTTCATGTAATTTCCACATTATCACGTCGAGTGTTTGTAGCTCACACATATGGTCTATGTAACTCAGAGGCCTGTTTAGAAAATGTGACTATTTAGGCTACTCACTATTAATCACCTATTTCGGACTATGTGCAACCTTCTAAATTTGGGAGCGTAATAGCACAAGGTTACCTTATTACTTCCCTTATTCTATTACCATAGGTAAGGAAAGTATTTCTTTCCGAAAAAAATTAAGGTACCCTGATTTCAAGTCTTCTATACGTTTCAGGGTCCCCTGATTCCGAAAACATATTTTTTTTTCTCATTTCGATGATGTAGTCTACTTATCTTATGAATGAATGCATATTAATGAATGAAACTTTCCGTTAAATAAGTAAAATTGCAATAAACCATATTTCACACATCTCGAATTTCAATATTTTCTGAGAAGTTGCGGAGATAATATTTCTGAAGCTATATTACACTGAATATTCTATTGAGAACTTTAGTTTTTCTGCCAGTTTTTGAACTGAGGTTGGAGTTAACATTGTGGTAGGTAATTGTGCCAAGAACTGAAGTCAACAGAAATCCAATGGAATAAATGACACATCATGATAATCTTTAGTGTTTCTGTGGAAATTTTAACTGAGGTATAAGTTAATAATATATTAGTAGGCTTCCATTCGGAGAAATTCAGCCAAAAATATGTAACACATAAATTTTAGGGCCGGTTTCCGAGCTCGGGATGTAACTTAGCTCTAGACCTCAAACAGCTGGAGTCAGAAAATTGGCTTTCCAAAACGGGGCGTGGTCACAGTTTGTTTTTATGATAATCTTTTAATTTCTATACTGGGAACGTTTTTCCTTGACGAAATTGAACGTCCTTAGATAATTATAATAATAAAATAATCACTAGAACAGGGCCAAGCCTGTTGTACCTTCCTAATTATATTTATATGATTTGTGATTCTGTCCACGAATAAATAAATAAATGAATCAATAAATAAATAATTGAAGATAGCTGAAAGTTTACACTATTTTCTTTTTTTATCTAGTTGAGGAGTTGATATTGTGGTAATTATTCATATTAAATAAAAATACCAAGAAATTGTCAAAACCACTGATTTATTGATAGTTAGAAAGACCGGTTTCGGTTATTACACCATCGTCAATCTCTGATAAACTTAAGATAATACTAAATTCTAAAAAATATGTGAATACTTTAGTTCTAAAATTCTATGTTATCAGAGATTGACAATGGTGTAACAATCGAAACCGGTCTCCCTAACTATCAATAAGTCTGTGGTTTTATTAAAATCAGATTTATTGATAGTAGATTAATGAATCTGTGGTTTTTGACAATTTCTTAATCTTTATATTAAATACTATTTTCTCTTCATCTTACTTTTTGTTCAATTTTCTACATTTTCGGAATTTGTTTCAGCATGGACTGCGACTACGCCCCGTTTTGGAAAACCAATTTTCTGACTCCAGCTGTTTAAAGTCTAGAACTTAGGTAAATCGCGAGCTCGGAAACCGGACCTAAAACTCATGAAGTGTAACATACTCTATTGGCTTAAGTTATTGAAATGGAAGCTTGCTCATATATTCACTTCCACCGCAGTTCAAATTTCAACAGAAACACTAAAGTATACAATCTGTATTTATTCCATTGGATTTCTGTTAGCTTCAGTTCTTGGAACAATTACCTATCACAATGTTAACTCCAACCTCAGTACAAAAATTGACAAAAAAACTCAAATTCTCAATAAAATATTCAGTGTGATATAACTTCAACAATATCACCTCCGCCAATTTATGTAGATGCATAACAATATGATATCTATAGTTATTATATTACAAATTACTTTTTCATAACATATACAGTTCAATAATTATTTTCTTAGTCTATATTATGTAAATTCGTCTATAATTTTGCTGTATTGTAAGCTATTGTATATAAGTGTATAAGCCAGTATATATTGTAATCTACATAAATAAAGTACTCAATCAATCAATCAATCAATCAAACTCCGCAACTACTCAGAAAATATTGAAATTCACGATGAAATCGGCTCTTTCAATAGACAACTGGTTCAAACAAAATAATGTCAAATCAAACTTGAAGTCAATCAATCTAGAATCTATTAATCACATTCATCTCAATTTGGATTACATATTACTATTTACAGATTACTGTATCATAACACAGACATCACTTTCTAAACGGATCTAGCTTCTCCATATTCCATTTGGACAGATTCCCACATATATGACCTCCTATTTAGATGATATCACATCTCATTAATCAATAACTTCTCAGAATACAACCATAATAATTTATACTCATTGGGACCAAGGTTGACAATATTGAACCTAATAACATACAAATCCTCAGTAAAGCCTTACAAAGGCTATAACACTGGAAATCCGCGTTTTTTCCTATGATCAGCTGATTCACTTTAAAGTGTCAGGGTTAGTTGAATGGTAAGTGTTTGTGTCTATCAATAAGGAATGATGACAAAAAGAGGAGAATCATATCACTATGACTAATTTGTGACTATATAGCAAGTTCCACGTTATAATGGCAGTGTTTGTTCAGAAATTGTATTGCTATCCTTGTCTATCATTCAACAAAGCGGATAGTGCTATCTCTTTCTCGCTCTGCTCTGTTGTCAGATTGTCTTTTAAAAATGTAGAATTCATCATCAATTAACAGAATATTTCATATGAATTATGAAAATTCATCATGAAATTATTGAAAAATAAAATTTCTTGCTTAATAAAATATAATTCATAATATTTTAAAACGAGATGGACAGTTAATTGACCGAGCGAAGTGAGGTATAAGATTCAAGTCGACGGTTGGTATTCTCTTGATGTTTAAATGTTTATATGTTGCGCATTTACGGCGAACGCGGTAATATATTTTCATGAAATTTGACAGGTATGTTCCTTTTTAATTGCGCGTCGACGTATAGATAAGGTTTTTTGAAATTTTGTATTTCAAGGATATATAAGGGAAAAGGAGCCTCCTTCATACGCCAATATTAGAGTAAAAATCAGCTGTAGAATTATTCATCATAAATCAGCTGACAAGTGATTACACAGATGTGTGGAGAAGCCAGTCTATTGCTGTATTCCATAAGGTTATAGTTTCAATCAGGTACTTGTGGATTAGAATACTGCGTGAGGTCCACTGTTCACAGAACTACTGTATTACATCAAAAACCTGTATATAGAATGCATTGACAAGACAGATGATCGGCAACGTTGTTCTCCTATCTTTCTCTACTGCCATTATAAATGGACTACACTACAATTATTTAGACTGATGATAGTGTTTTTCACATGTTTAACGTTCCTTTTTCACAGCTAGGATAATCGACATGATTTTTCAATGACTAATCTAATAGTAGTTGGAATAATTAGAATGCAGCACGCATTCTACAAGGGTGTGAACTAATCATTGTATTGATGTAGAGCCAGTTATTGAAGCTATAGAGAGGTCCACGTTATAATGGCAGTATTTGATTGACAGTGGTGTTGCTATCCTTGTCCATCATTCGACAAAGCAGATAGCACTGTCCTTTCCTAACTCCGCAACGTTGCCTGATCATTTCTAACAATCTTGAGTCGATAAATCTAGAGTCGTAAACCTCCAATAAATATTGTCTGGAAGAAATCGAGTCCTGTATAAACCTTCACATCTTACTAAAGCTTGTTCTAGAGATGTGTTTGCTCTGTGTGAAACATACCATTCAAACCTATGCTATTCTTATTGAATCATATCATTGCAAATCCATTAAACGTTGTTTCTTGTATGCTGTGTTCTATGTGAAACCTATCATTCAAACGTATGCTGTTTTTATTGAGTTAACTTCAACTTCAATTATTATAAGTTGTTTCTTTTATTAAGGACAAGCAGGTAACCCGTGCTTCACAAGGGTCTATTATGAAACTTGACAAACTGAAAACTTGACCGAGTGGAATGTTGAAGAGTTTGAAATAGGCCTAAAACCATTCTCGGTTCATTAAGAATCTATATGCAAAATTTCAAGTTGATCAGTCCAGTAGTTGAGACGTGATAATGCGTCAACCATAATTTTCCTATCCCGTACGTGTATATATAAGCATAGAGAAACAATAGCGTAAGTAGACATATCTCTATTATAATAAAGGAAACAACTGGCTTATACCATAGAGTATATATCACATGGTATAGGGAGTTCATGTCGCAACTTTTACTGTTATATCGAGCCAATTATTGTCGATTATTGTCGATTTTCACTGTTTTGTTGGGGTGAGAGTGTATGAACGGCACAATTTGAGAGACTACCAGCGTCACACAGCTTTACCGGAAAGAACTAAGTGGAATATCGGCTTGAGATAACATTAAAAGTTGCGACATAAACGCCCTATACCATGGGATATATACTCTATGGTATAAGCCAGTTGTTTCCTTTATTATAATATAGATGTCATTATATTTAGCGCTTTTCTGTCCATCTCTACAATGCAACTTGCTGTAAGAATTCTTTGGGAAATTCATGATGTGTGTGAAACCTGCCATTGATAAAAATACAGTACAAAACTGCTGTAACCTGCTGTGAGAATTTATTGTGTGTGAGAAACCACCCATCCACAAGAATGCAGTTGATAAAAATGTAACCAGCTTTAAGAAGCTGTGTTCTGTGTGAAACCTGCCATTCAAACTGATACTTCTTATAAAGTTGTCCCATGTGAAGCCTGCCATAAAAATATGCTGTTGATAAAAATGTAACCAGCTTCAAGACGCTGTGTCCTGCGTGTAACCTGCTGTCCAAACTTATGTTTTTTATAAAGTTGTCACGTGTGAAGCCTGCCATAGAAATATGCTGTTGATAAAAACCTGCGTTTTCTGCGCAGTCCTGCGTGAAACCTGCTGTTCAAACTTATACTTTCTATAAGATTGTCCAGTGTGAAGCCTGCCATAAAAAGATGTTGATGATAAAAATGTAACCAGCTCTAAGACGCTGTGTCCTGTTTGAAACCTGCCATTCAAACTTATACTTCTTATGAAGTTGTCCCGTGTGAAGCCTACCATAAAAAGATGCTGTTGATAAAAATGTAACCAGCTTTAAGACGCTGTGTCTTGCGTGAAACCTGCCATTCAAACACATTATTTTTATAAAGTTGTTATATGTGAAGCCTGCCATAAAAAGATGCTGTTGATAAAAATGTAACCAGCTTTAAGACGCTATGTCCCATGTGAAGCCTGCCATAAAAAGCAATGTTGTTGTTACAATTTGCTGAGTGAGATGGCCTTGAGGTGGTCACGATATACCATTATTGACGCCATTATCACTGCAGTTTGACTCATTCTAAAGTGTCAGCATATCGCATGAATAACAACAATGTTCCCCATTAAATAGATGCCGACAGTTTGTAGGGAGCTCACGGGAAAATTGCATCGAATTATTATGATCGCTGACCTCAATATCACACCTGATTATGTTGCTTTGTGTGGCGGTGTGGCTCTTATTTATGGTGAGAAACATTCAATGGAAGCTGGTAAAGAGTTCTTATGGTCTAGCACCATCTTGTTCTTTGATGTTTATTGTTGTGAATTTTATAAAATTTATTAAGAGATTATGGAGAAAGAGTAAAGAGATTCAATCTCTTCTACCACGACTACAAACTTGATTCTCCTGTGGTTTTGAATGTGAGTAAAAGTTTTGAGTTCAACGTGTACTAGGAAAGATTGTATATTTATTGGATTGTGCTCCTCTAATTCCCTTATGTTGATGTAGATTTAATTGGTTGTTCTTGCCTCATCGTTGTGATATATATCATATATATCTATATTGATAAAATTAGTAGAATTGATGGTGATGTTGTGAAATCTCTCCATAATGAGAAAACAAAGATATTGTCAAATTTCACTAAAAATTTATTAAAAACTTTAAAACAGAACCATGGTTTCACGTAGTTAACCAACGCATCATCAGCTGTACTGAGGAATGAGGATACAGAAACATTCTTAACCTAATCTTAGTAGTCTAGAGCTCCTAAATTGAAAAAAAAAATAAATAAATAAATAAATAATAATAATAATAATAATAATATCCCCTTTTTCTAAAGTAAATTTAATTTTACCTAGAAAATAATTACAAAGGTGTATATATTTTGATATCATGTATAATATTCATTAATTTCATTACTTTAGTTATTGCCACCCAATTATTTAGGAGCTCTAGACTACTAAGATTAGGTTAAGAATGTTTCTGTATCCTCATTCCTCAGTACAGCTGATGATGCGTTGGTTAACTACGTGAAACCATGGTTCTGTTTTAAAGTTTTTAATAAATTTTTAGTGAAATTTGACAATATCTTTGTTTTCTTAATATCTATATTGATTTTTCTGATTGATGATCATATGTTGATTGATTTGTGCTCAGTAACATACTATGTTTACCTCCACCTTCAAAATGCATAAGTACAGAAAATTATAGATTTCTTATTCTGTTCAACTTTTCTCCTTCCACTGAGTTATTTATTTCAGAAGATTGTATTCATCTTCCAAATATAATTTTAAAAGTGATCCATTTAAAATAATATTGTTTGAATCATTCTGCTTGCATAAAACACTTGTATTATTCACATCACTATGTTCAAACAGAGAGGATGAGATAAGATACTCTCAGTTTCTATTTGGTTTCTACTTCTAGTTTCTATATGATAGCTCACTATTGGTTTCCAGTTTTCTATGATTTTCCATCAATCATCTTTGAAAAATAAATACTGTACCAAAATAAACTAGCAAGGCGAATGATGTGATACATCCAGGACCTCTAGATTCATTACGACATCTAGTATACACTATCAGTTCCAAACTCCACTTGGAACCAACAAAAGTCTACAAGTTTTATGTTGAAAACTTCCAAACTGCATTCTCTATCTTAACACCACTATCCAGTTGATGACACCCAATAAATTATCAGCTTGCAACATCTCAAACTATCAAATTATCTCCTATAAGCTACGAGCTACAACAAAGTTGCTTATTTAACTAATTCTGACAGTTTTCAGTGACTATAGTGTTGTACTATTATCTCGAAGATGGTATATAGCTAAGTATACTATTCTATATGATATTCTTGCTATCATCTCCCAGTCTATTACTATAAAAACATTCATTTTGTAGTTACGTTAGAGGAAATTCTAGATAACGTCAAAGGAATTTCTAGATAAACTGACTTGTTTTGGAGACATTTGAAATTCAGTAGGGGAATTTTGTAACACTGATACGACCGCTCTAAAGTAACAAGGATCCTCTCCACAGTTTCTCCACAGTTTCTTCACAGAAATTTCAATAAAAGTGTTTTTCGACAACAGAAATAAAACGATAAAACTAGAATGGTTCCAGCTTTCTAATGTTGTTTGTAATTAATGGAGGTCGTTAAATTAATGGATCTTAGTCTGGAAGGGAAATAATAGTTTCCTAAGTTTGTTTAGTGATAGTTTTAAAAGTTTTTTGATTGATTTTTAGAGTGGTAGCTAACAGGATTGTGTAATATTTTTGTAGTAAATTTGAAATTTCTTCAGATTCTGAAAAAGGTTTGTAGATGAGTTGATGATTGATGATTTGAAGTCATTATTCTTCTGTATTCAAAGTGAAAGACAATAATTGGGTCTAGTTACTACAACACTTATTAAATCTAATAGACCATTGAATCTATATTAAATCTGAAGGTTTGATGGTTCATAACATTTGTCGAAATACCTTTTTTATATAGAACCAAGGCCTATTTCTCCTTTTACTCCTGTATCAAAAACAATTAAAAATGTTTTTTGTGTAGTTGAGAAGTTGATATTGTGGTAATTATTCATATTGAATGGAAAAGACTAAAATTGTCAAAAACCACAGATTTATTGATACATAGAAAGACCGGTTTCGATTAACCATTGTGGTTTTTGACAATTTCTCAGTCTTTTTCATTCAAAATTAAGAATGTAGTAAACTCAGTAAAATACTTGAATCTTCTCATTTTTGCTACTGATGAGAAAGGTGATGAATTTATCACGTGGAATAATAGTGTGAAACTGATAAAATATACATGGAACATGTTTTGTATCTTCTCGAAAGCAACGTGTTGCATCCGAAAAGATACACAAGGAGCTTTTTGAAGTTAACACATAACTGAGCATATCTCCACTAAAGTGAGGTCCACGTTATAATGGCAGTGTTTGATTAGCAATTGTATTGCTATCCTTGTCTATCATTCAACAAAGCGGATAGCGCTATCTCTTTCTTACTTTGCTTTGTTGCCAGATCGTCTTTCAACAATATAGAATCGATAATAATGAAGAAATATTCAATCCTAATTGTAAGAATTCATTAAGGAATTATTGAAAAATACAATTTCTTGCTTAGTAAAATATAATTGATAAATTTAAACGAGAATATGAACAGTTAATATTACATCAATAAACCTGTATCAGCTACCGTCTACAGAAGACATTGACAAGGCAGAGGATTGGCAACGTTGTTCTCCTATATTTCTCCACTGCCATTATAACGTGGACCTCACTATAGAAAGGTTCAACTGACACTTAGGCGACTCAGTTCGAGAAGAGACTCGACTCTAGTCGAGAGCATGTACTTTCAAATGGTGACGTCGCGGAGACTAGAATCGACTGGTCTGAGTTTCACCATTTGGAAACACATGCTCTCGACTATAATCGAGTCTCTTCTCGACCTGAGTCGCCTAAGTGTGAGTTTATCCTTAGTCTATAATTGACCGAGCGAAGTGAGGTCGACAATTTGGCATTTCTCTTAATGTTTAAATTCTTATATGTTTTTATGTTGCAAAACATAAACGTTTACGGCGAAACGCGGTAATAGATTTTCATGTAATTTGACAGGTATGTTCGCCGATTCTCTCTCTAGCTTCTGCCTTCTATAGACGATAACTGATACCGATATATCTGATGTAATATTGAATTGTTTAGGATAATCAGTTATATTTTATGCATTCAAGAAGATATATTTTTCAATGATCAAATAATACATTTTCATAATTGAGATAGAGTATGTTGTTGCCTAATTATATCTCAATATTGTTGAAAAGCGATGTGGCAACGTTGCAGAGCTGGAAAAGGATAGCGCTACCTGCTTTGTGGAATGATAGACAAGGATAGCAACATCAATGTTGATCAAATACTGCGATTATAACGTGGACCTTACGTAGCCTAGAGACGTGTGATCGATCTAGCAAGCAGAGGTTGGAGAAAGTAAATAGAGCAGTGAGAGGTTCTGGAATTGCATCTTTCAATATATATATAATTGACCGAGCGATGTGAGGTCTAAGATTCAAGTCGATGGTTTGGCATTTCTCTTAATGTTTAAATGTTTGAATGTTTAAATGTCTATATGATCAGAATCGTTAGAGCCGTTTTCGAGAAAATTGCAAAAAACCCTGTTTTTGACAACATTTTCGCCATTTTAGCCGCCATTTCGAATTGCATCAAATCGAAATTGTTCGTGTCAGATACTTATATTGTAAGGACCTTGAGTTCCAAATTTCAAGTCATTCCGTTAATTGGAAGATGAGTTATCGTGTACACAGACGCACATACACTCATACACACCACACACACACACACACACATACAGACCAATACCCAAAAACCACTTTTTTGGACTCAGGGGACCTTGAAACGTATAGAAATTTAGAAATTTGGGTACCTTAATTTTTTTCGGAAAGCAATACTTTTCTTACCTATTGTAATAGGGCAAGGAAAGTAATATCCTTCAGTCAAAAGTGTGAGAGAGAGGGCCTTAGAACACGCCTTTTTCTAGAGCTAGCTGCTAGAAGCCTTCCTATTGGTTGAGAATTCTCCAATGGGAATCAGTCAGTGGCTTACTCAGTTTGAAGTACAATTCTTTCCTTCTTCATATTATAAATATAAATAGTATAGATAGTATAACCATAGTATGATAGACATAGCTATCACTTCTCAATGATTACACTTTCTTACTACAACGGACATTCAACTCCAGTCGCTTTTACTTTCATTCTTGAAAGTAAGTTACAGTGAGTTATTATTTATTAATTAAACCATCAAACTCCCAACGTCGATATCTTGTGACAGCTGTCATGAGATCGTTAATCAATCATTATTTGAAAGTGAACATCTATAAATCAACTCAACAGTATCCCAATCTCGAGCTATAACAATCGTGTCTCTCCTATTATCCTGCTGTTAAACAAACAGTTAACGGCTAGTTAACCGACGGTTAACTGTGGGAAGTGCACGTTTCCAGGTTACAGAACTTGGTTTGAAGGAGTAGTTGATAGAAGTTGTCAGGAATTTGTAGATCTACTTTCAGAACATGACTACTTCTTAGGTTCATGAGCGTCGGTGATTCAATTTCTGTTCCATAATGTATTTATTTCTCACTCATTGTTTGATTTTGGAGTAGTTTCAGATTAGATGACCGAGTGAAGTGAGGTCCAAGATTCAAGTCGACGGATTGGCATTTCTCTTGATGTTCAAATGTTTGAATGCTTAAATGTTTATATGTTGCGCATTTACGGCGAAACGCGGTAATAGATTCTCATGAAATTTGACAGGTATGTTCCATTTTTAATTGCGCGTTAACGTATATACAAGGTTCTTGAAAATTTTGCATTTCAAGGATAATATAAAAGGAAAAAGGAGCCTCCTTCAAACGTCAACATTAGAGTGAAAATCAGACTATGGAATTATTCATCATAAATCAGCTGTCGAGTTGACATGACGCATGCAATTCAATATCTCAATGTAACTTGGTAAAAAATTAACAGCTGTGTAAACTATAAATTGCATGCCTCATTGCATGCCTCATTAAATGCAATTTTTATGCCTCATTAAATAGGATGCAGACAACTTATAACAGCTCGTCTAGGCGCCTAGATGTCTCCTGGTTTTCTCGCGCTAAATTCCGTAAAGCGTTATATGATAATTAAATCTTGTGTAAGCATGATCTGATAAAATAAATAGTTAATGTTTCAGTGTGGATTTGCTTATGGTTTGGGACGTCGTTATAACTGCGCGAGGTCTACTGTTCACAGAACTACTAGTTAAGACCAGATGTTACTCATTCCACGATTAAATCTCTTGACTGGTTTTGGTTGTAACAGTCTTATAGTATTTCAGGAAAAATGTAGATTTTATTGAATTATGGTGTGGATATTGAAGTTCATATTTAGATTGACCGTTGAGTTTCAAAGTATTTAGGAACATATTCTCAACATAGCTAGTGATAAGAGAGTTGTATGAAGAATAATAATGTTTTTCAATTGGTTCTGGCCCGGTTGCACAAAAGCCGGTTAAATTTTAACTGTGATGAACCATTCAGAGGAGGCGTTCTTGAAAAGACGTCATTCTTCTCTGATTGGTTCTCGTGGAATTAATCACGATTCAAATTCAACCAGCTTTTGTGCAACCGGCACTCTATTATGCAAAAATCAATATATGGAAGTATTTGGCAAGGATAGTGTATAGCGTATGTATTATGGTGTATGTATAATAGTGTATGAGTATAGTATATAGTGTATGAGTATAGTATATAGAGTATGTATATACAATAGTATATAGTGTATGTACTATATTCCATTCTTGGATCTTTGGCACATTTTGTCCATTATAGATATTCATCGTAGTTAACATTTTTTTGAGTTCATTGGATTTATTGTTGAATTTATCTTATAATAACTAATGTGAAACTGGAGTAAATTTGATAATTCACTCGAATCTCTTTTGCTATTTAACTTCTAAAAGCTCTTTTCAATGTTCTAGGATCTGGGGTGACTTATCTTGAAATTTCACAAGACATGATACTCCCCTGAGAACACCTGAATGAGTACTTTCAGAGAGCTAGGGAATACAGAAAATCATTAATTTTATTTTTCTAGTGTTTTGTTGACATTTAAAAAAGTTCTATAATGAGGTCCACGTTATAATGACAGTATTTGATAAACTTTGATGTTGCTATTCTTGTCTATCGTTCGACAAAGCAGGTAGTACTATCCTATTCTAGCTCCACAACGAAGCCAAATATGTTTTCGACGATGTAGAGATATAATTAATAATTAAGGCAGATAATAGGCATAGCTGTTCTTCCATCTCTATTCACTGCCATTATAACGTGGACCTCTCTATAGTAGAACCTTTCTTGAAATTTCTCGATAATTTTCCGAATTTCCACGAGTACATCTGAATGAGTACTTGCAAAGAGCTAGGGAATACAGGAAATCCTGATATTTTGTAATTTAATGTAAATCCTGAATTTTTGAAATCCTTGTCCAGTATTTTTGCCAATGAAATGTTCCAATGAAGCTTTTCTTGTAATTTCACGAGAATTTTCAATGATTCTTCCACTAGTGGGCTACATCCAAACGTGAACTCTCAGTGAACTGGGAAATTCATGAAATTCTGAATCCGTCTAGTGTTTACCTGGTCTCAATCAATTGCCTGAATGCATACATCTACATTATCGAAGTACCCGATAGCATGTTAAGGCCACCTACACACTACACACTCACCCTATCATCGGAAGCGAGCTAATGAATTGGTAATACTGACAACTGATAATCCCACATTTGATCCTATGTATTCCTCCTCCTTCTTCTCCTCTTCGTCGCCACCTCCTTCTCCAACTCCTACTGCTCTTCCTCATCTTCTTCTTCTTCCTTCTACTCCTTCTCCTCCTCTTTCTTCTACTCCTCCACTTCCTTCTCCACCTCCTCTTCCTCCTCCTCCTCCTTAATCACCTTCTTCTCTTCTTCTCCTTATCCTCATTTTCTCTCCGTCGCCCTATCCTACTCCTTCTCCTCTTCCTTCTCCACCTCCTCCTACTTCATCACCATCTTCTTCTCTCCGTCTTCCTATCCTACTCCTTCTTCTCCTTCTTCTCCTAGTCCACCTCTTCCTCCACCACCTCACCATTTTCCTCCTCCTGTTGAATTGCACTGAATTCAATTGCAGATTTGATCATCTGAATTCGCGCACTAATGGAATAATGGCGATCTGACGTGTTCTGATTCAATCAGGATTATCGCCGATTTCAAAATGGCCGATTATTGCCGACATTCTCAAATTGAACGACTAATGTTCGTTAAAGGGCTCAGTACCGTAATCTACTGTTTATTGTCAGTAATGTACTACCGTCATAATTACAGTACCGAGGAAAAATTTACTGTAGAGTACTGTGAGGAAGAATGATCTAGTAAGGTAATAGGAGAGACACGGAAATCATAGATCACAGATTCATCTATCATTCTTTGTACTGTCCAATCATTATGCATAAAAATAAACCAAGTACTTACTGGGTTAAATACTATTTGAAAAGAAGAATTACATTGGTTCATTGAGATAATCAATTCAGTAGTTGAGACGTGATGATGCGTCATCATGAGTTTCCCATTCAGTACGAATATAAGCTAGTTCTTTCCTTTATTATATTACCACTAGCAGGTAACCCGTGCTACGCAAGGGTCCTCTAAGAGACTTGGACAAACTGAAAACTTGGCCTACAGAAATCTTGAAAGATTCAAAATGGGTCTGTAAACATCCTCGGTAAATTAAGAATCTATATGCAAAATTCAAAATTCAAAATTCAGCG
Source organism: Nilaparvata lugens (assembly GCF_014356525.2). Classification (NCBI taxonomy): domain Eukaryota; kingdom Metazoa; phylum Arthropoda; class Insecta; order Hemiptera; family Delphacidae; genus Nilaparvata; species Nilaparvata lugens. Next base: position 30,896,292 of record NC_052515.1, on the reverse strand, counting down.
ACAATAATTGAAATAATTAATGAATATGAGGTAACCCGTGCTTCGCAGATCTAATTGAAAACTTGGTCTATGGAAATCTTAAAGAATCTGAAATAGGCCAATAACCATCCTCGGTAAATCAAGAATTTATATGAAAAATTCCAAGTTAATCAGTTGGGTATTTGAGACGTGATGATACGTCAATCGTGAATTTCCTATCCCCTACGTGTATGAGCTCATCCTTTCCTCTATTACAAAATTATGGTTAAATTCAGTTTCCAACTGGGAATGAACAAATGGTTTAGCCAATAGTGTGAGAGGGATAGATAGATAGATGACTTTTATTTACACTTTACAATAGAAGTGATGTGGGTGAAATTGAAGCAATAGAAGCCCCCTCTTCCATTTAACCCACGATGATGAGTTATATAAAAAAAAGGAGGGAGGGGCTTAGAATACGGCTATTTCTAGAGACAGCTGCTAGAGGCCTTCCTATTGGTCAAGAATTAATCAATGGGAGTCACTCAGTGGCCTACTCAGTTTCATTTCATCGTAGTACAGCGCTTCTCCAATAGATTGAGCTAGAGCTTCTCGAATATTCTCACAACTTGAAAACATGATTTTAGCGAACAATAATTTATAATTATTATTAAACGAAAATCCTAATTAAATGCTGTGAATTAAACCCTTTCTCGCCTTCTCCTTCTTCTTCTTCCAATTTATTTACATATGTGAACAATAATGTATTTGTATGATATTATACGAGAATATCGACTACTTTATCAATGGTTATTGATAATATTGAACTGATCTAACCCGAGATCTTGTTGAAAATTATTGAAGTCTCTATTTTTCAAGCCTCGATTATTTATCCAAATTTATTGAACAATCTTTCACTGTAATTGCGATATTACGGTGATATAAATATGTGAAATACTGTAATGATATCTGTAAATAATATAGTTCTGTGTATTATTGTGAAGCTACTATTATTTTGATATACTACTCTCGAATTGAAATACGTTCATTGATACCATATACATCACCATTATCAATTTTCACAACTTTAAAACTCATTCATTCTCGTTGAAAATTTTCACTTCAGATCAACTACCAAATCCACTAATATCACCTTCACGTCCTCCTCCTCCTCCTCCTCCTCAGCAACTATTTCTCTCTTTTTCTTCTTCTTCTTCCTTCATCTCCTTTTTCTTATTCTTCTTCTCCATCTTCTTCATGGATCGTGACCGATCTAGATCATGCACCGCTTGCCATTATAGATCATCTTCCTATTCGAGATCTTCGGGAGACGATGACATAGTACTCTAGATATTCTCTTCTTCTTCTCCTTCTTCTTCTTTTTCTTCTTCTCCTCCTCCATCTCCTCCTTCGTCTGCAGCTCATTTCTCCGCTGCATGCACTCTTTTGAATAGAGTTGCATAGTCTGTCTACATTATGAATATTATATTTCAAAATGTAGGTCATCACTTTTACTCCTCAATAAAAATGTCACACTGTCTCACCTTCTTCTTCTTCTTCTTCTTCTCCTCTCTTCTTCTTCTTCTTCTTCTTCTTCTTCTTCTTCTTCTCGACATCTTTCTTCTTCTCATTCTACATTTCACCATCATCGATGAAAGGCATTAGAGACTTCATAAAATATAGATACCACTTCATGTTTCGTATGCATTAAATATTTAATCTATGTCATATTCGTGTACCCCATATGTCACACTTTCATTTTCTCCTAAATTAATTCATTATATTTATTTTTGAAGAAGTACTCTCGAACATCTACCTTTCTAGTGTAAGATATTCAGTCACTTGTGGTACGATTTTATATCTGTTGGCAGTCTAGAATGAACATGTTCTGTTATTTCATTAATATGCTGTTTATGAATTTAATTATGTTATGTCATGTATGTATGTTATGCTAGGCTATTTATCATGTTAATTAATTTGTAATTCACTGATATACTAATCAGAACTGATGAGTATATCTACTGATATTCATTTGAGGTCGAGAGTTATTGCAGCTTAGTAAACAGTTCACATTGAGTAGCCTTTGAGGATAGACCGTACGCATGCGTAACATTTTTTCAAATCAAATCAAGAAGATTTATTTCTCAAAATAATTACAGAAATCTGGTGTGGCGCACTCACAAACTCATTGCGTATGAAATTCATCACCTGACGCTAGTTTTCACGCGTATCTCAAGTCTTCTTCTTCTTCTTCGATGGCGCTACAGCCCAAATCGAGCCCTGGCCTCCTCAATTCTGCGCCTCCATTCGTCACGATCTCTTGCCTTCCTTCTCCAGTTCCTGATGCGAAGGAGTTCTGCTGCATCCTTGAAATACCATCCGCCATCTCAGTCTTGGCTCCCCACCGGTCTCTTGCTCCTGGCTGTCCATATATTTTTCCTGGGGGCGCGAGTGTCAGGCATCCGCTCCACATGCCCTGCCCATCTTAAACGTTTCAGTCTGACATATATGGACAGGGTCAAGTCTACTTGTATACAAAGATCTGAGCCAGCTGGTGACAGGCACGCTTCGTTTTGGAAAGCCAATTCTCCGACTTCAGCTGTTTGAGGTCTAGAGCTGAGTTAAATCCCGAGCTCGGAAAAATCTGGTGTGGCGCACTCACACAACTCCTGCCGTTATGAAAATTCATCACCTGACGCTAGTGTTCACGCGCATCTCAAGTCTACTTAAATACAAAGATCTGAGCCAGCTGGTGACAGGCACACTTCGTTTTGGAAAGCCAATTCTCCGACTTCAGCTGTTTGAGGTATAGAGCTAAGTCAAATCCCGAGCTCGGAAACCGGACCTAAAATTTATGAAGTGTTACATACTTTTGGCTGAATTTCTTCGAATGGAAGCCTACTAATATATTATTAAATTCTACCTCAGTTCAAATTT